>NW_026515583.1:0-300000 GCF_027406575.1 Nycticebus coucang
GCTGGGACTACAGGCGCCCGCCACAACGCCCGGCTATTTTTTGGTTGCAGTTTGGCCGGGGCTGGGTTTGAACCCGCCACCCTCGGCATATGGGGCCGGCGCCCTACTCACTGAGCCACAGGCGCCGCCCTATTTGTAGTACTTTTTAAAGATGCGAGGCTTTGGAATCACCTGCTATCCAAATTCCACCCCACAGAAAACCTCCTGCCTCTGCACTGAGAGGTTCAGCACTATCCTTCTCTAGTCACCAAGGGAAAAACTGTTTCCAAACAAAGTAACAAATACTCCTTATCCTGAAAGAGAAAGAGAGAAAATGAGAAAAGTCAAAGCAATTTTATAAAAGGAACCAAAGCTCAGAGACCTTCAGTGATTACATAAGGTAATCAAGTCTCCTTTTACCTAATGCTTTTCCCAATACTTAGTGCTAAAAATGTCAATGTATAATACAATTAATGTGATGATTAATTTTATGTGTTAACTTGACCAGGCCCCAGGGTGCCTAGATATTTGTCCAAATATTATTCTAGATATTTTGGTGAGGGTGTTTTATGGATGAGATTCACATTTAAATTGGTAGCCTGAGTAAAGCAGATTACCCTACATAATGTGAGTAGGCCTCACTCAGTTGGCGGAAGGCTGAAGACAAAATTTTGTCATCCGACAGTCTTAGAACTAAGACAACAGTTCTTGTTTCTACAATGGCCGGCTAGCCTTTGTACTTGAACTGGGATACCAGCTCTGCAGATTTAGGACTTGCCGACTTCCATAATAATGACAGCCAATTCCTTACAACAAATCTCTCTATATATATTTACATGTATGTGTGTATATGTGTATATATGAGTATATTTAATTTTGTGTGTGTCTATATATAATTTTATACATATATACATGCATATATATACATACACCTATATATTCACACACATATATTTCCCATTGGTCTGTTTCTCTGGAGAAATTGGCTAATACAATTACCTTCTCTAAATGAATAAAATTCTGATTCATAGATGGCATTAAAATTTCACCATTTGGGGTTTTCAAGGCCTATAACTAGAGGAACAAAATTAAGTGCACAAATGTCTGGATTTAATGAACAGAAAATATCTGTAATTTATTATATGTCCTCCATCATTGACAAAGAAATAGAATTATAGTCTAAACTGGAGTCTTGGGTGACGCCTGTGGCTCAAGGAGTAGGGCGCAGTCCCATATGCCAGAGGTGGCGGGTTCAAACCCAGCCCTGGCCAAAAACCACACAAAAATAAATAAATAAATAAATAAATAAACTGGAGTCTTTCAAATGTTTGCATAGCCTCTAAATTAATTTGAAAAAAAACTATTGCCCTCTTGCTTTTTTTTTTAATTTTTTTATTAAATCATAACTGTATACAATGATATGATTATGGGGCATCATACACTCACTTCATAAACCATTTGACACATTTTTATCACAGTGGTTAACATAGCCTTTCCGGCATTATCTCAGTTACTGTGCCAAAACATTTACATTCTACATTTACCAAGTTTCGCAAATACCCCTGTAATATGCACCACAGGTGTGAACCCACCGATTCCCCTCCCTCTACCCACCCCCCTCTTTCCCACTTCCCCCTATTGTTAAGTTGTAGCTGGGTTATAGCTTTCATGTGAGAGCCCCAAATTAGTTTCATAGTAGGGCTGTGTACATTGGGTATTTTTTCTTCCATTCTTGGGATACTTTACTAAGAAGAATATGTTCCAGCTCCATCCATGTAAACATGAAAGAGGTAAAGTCTCCATCTTTCTTTAA
Organism: Nycticebus coucang; assembly: GCF_027406575.1. Classification (NCBI taxonomy): domain Eukaryota; kingdom Metazoa; phylum Chordata; class Mammalia; order Primates; family Lorisidae; genus Nycticebus; species Nycticebus coucang. Next base: position 1,793 of record NW_026515583.1, read on the forward strand.
GGCTGCATAGTATTCCATGGTATACATATACCACAATTTATTAATCCATTCGTGGATCGATGAGCACTTGGGCTTTTTCCATGACTTAGCTATTATGAATTGGGCTGCAATAAACATTCTGGTACAAATATCTTTGTTATGTTGTGATTTTATATACACCAACAACAGTCAAATTGAAAAAACAGTTAAGGACTCTATCCCATTCACAGTAGTGCGAAAGAAGATGAAATATTTGGGAATTTACCTAACAAAAGACGTGAAAGATCTCTATAAAGAGAACTATGAAACTCTAAGAAAAGAAATAGCTGAAAATGTTAACAAATGGAAAAACATACCATGCTCATGGCTAGGAAGAATCAACATTATCAAAATGTCCATACTACTATTGCCCTCTTGAACACTTTTATCTAAACATCTAAAATGTGTTATAGTAATTTTAAATATTTTCAATCATACTTTTTTGTATACTGAATGTGAGAATTAAATCTATTTTTACCTATCTTTTTTTTTTTTTTTTTTTGTAGAGACAGAGTCTCACTTTATGGCCCTTGATAGAGTGCCGTGACCTCACACAGCTCACAGCAACCTCCAACTCCTGGGCTTAAGTGATTCTCTTGCCTCAGCCTCCCGAGTAGCTGGGACTACAGGCACCCGCCACAACGCCTGGCTATTTTTTGGTTGCAGTTTGGCCGGGGCTGGGTTTGAACCCGTCACCCTCGGTATATGGTGCCAGCACCTTACCGACTGAGCCACAGGCACCGCCCTACCTATCGTTTTTTAACCTCATTATTTATAGAAAATGTTCACTGCACAGACTCATTGACAAGGCAAATCCTTCTTCTCAAGCTTACCTGATCAGATTTGCATTCTTCTATTTTTTCTATCTTCTATCTAGATAGATTTTCTATCTTCTTGTATTTCAAATACATGTGATAGTAGATACACTCATAGCAGTTTTATCATTTCTGAATTCTGTTTTCAATTGATAAATAAATAGATCTATAGAGATAGATAGACAGATGGTAGATTGATTGATGATACATACATACCTGGATGTGTATGAGGAAGATACACTCCATAGATGTATACGGATCTCTAGATGCGAACAATGGAGAGAGAGACTGACCACGTGTGACACGTTTGCCTGCCCAACTAAAGTCTGAGACATTAGTATTTCTCACTGTAGTTTCTCTCTTTGCTTTCACAAGATTCTTCTTCTGAGTGGAAAGCCTATACCATACTTGCCTAGACGTTTGCACACCTCAGAACCATGTAGCGGAGGAAGAAGGAAGCAGTGAGATGCTGGTCTTCTTCCTGTATGGAGAAGAACCGCTGTGGCAGGGGAGGAGAAAAGGGAGCAGCTGACCACGGGTGCTCAAGCTCATCATGTTAGGAAACACACACGGGGTGGGAGCCGAAATGTTTCCTTAATGCCTAATCATTCTTAGATACGCACTTCTGGGAAACTATTTGTAACCACAGGACAGTGGTTAGCTTAATGGGACAGCAGCTCTCCAAGACTGGCCTCAGCCGTCGGCGCGCTCCCTCGCATCACGAGTCCTGACATGTTTCCTCTCAAAACAAAAGAAAGCTTCTAGAGCAGTGGTTCTCAACCTTCCTATTGCTGCGGCCCTTTAATACAGTTCCTGTGGATCACGATCCACAGGTTGAGAACTGCTAGTTTAGGGCCAATACCAGCAAATCAAATACTCTGTCATATCATGCAGAAAATTCAAGAAAGGACGTTTAAAATATTGATACTAAAACAATAAAAATAGTGTTGGAAATAAAACCATAGGCCTATCTTTTGCATGTATATGAATATAAAAAATTTTAAAGAAAATGCTAGCAAACGAAAATCAGCAAGCTATAAAGAAAAATAATAAAATCTCATGATCAAGTTAAGTTTATTGCAGGAATTCAAGTTTGGTTTAACCATTGAAAAAATATATAACCAGTCCAATAGCAGATGAACAGAGAAATATAATATGAATCCTATAAAATTCCATATCAATCTCAATAAAATCTTTGCACACCAAAAATGAAAGTATATAAATCAGGGAATAGATAATCTTTTTTTTTTTTTTTTTTTTTTTTTAAGGAGGCTCTTGCTCTGTTGCCTGGGCTAGGATTCTGTAGAAGCATCACAGCTCTTTGCAACCTCAAACTCTTGGGCTCAGCTGATCATCCCGCCTCTGCCTCTGAGTAGCTGGGATTGCAGGGATGTCCCCCTGGGCATGGCCACTTTAATTTTTTTTTATATAGATAGGGTCTTACTACACTGCCCAGAAAAGACAAAGCACAAATCAGAAGGAATATTTGAAAGTCACATGTCTGACAGCTATTCAGAATATATAGGGAACGTTCTTGTTGTCTTCTCATGTTGAAGAGAACAGAGAGGGGGCAGGTTCTGTCAGGTCTTTTCTTCTGAGGGCTCTGGTCACAGTCATGACGTCACAGCCCTCCGACCCCACGACCTCCAGATGCCCCACCCACATGCCACATGTTGCAGGACAGCATTTCCACACGTGAATTGGTGGGGGGGCGACTAACTTTCAGTCCACAGCAGGGTTTTGGTAATCAGGTTTAAATGAGGTCATTTTAAATGAGAGTGGAAACCTCTGATGAGATCAGCGCCCTCACAGGGAGAGACACCAGGGGGCGTCCTTCCTCCTCTGCACAGGAGGACACAGAGAGGAGGCAGCTGACTGCCGGCCCCCAGAGCCCACCGCGGTGAGACCCGCACCTCAGACCGGAGCCCCCCGCGGTGAGACCCGCATCTCACACCGGCGCCCACCACTGTGAGACCCGCACCTCAGACCAGAGCCCACTGCAGTTAGACTCGCACCTGAGATCAGAGCCCACCGCGGTGAGACGCGCACCTCAGGCCACAGCCCACCGCGGTGAGACCCGCACCTCAGACTGGAGCCCCCGCATCTCACACCGGAGCCCACCACTGTGAGACCCGCACCTCAGACCGGAGCCCACTGCAGTTAGACTCGCACCTGAGATCAGAGCCCACTGCCGTGAGACTCACACCTGAGACCGGAGCCCACCGCGGTGAGACCCGCACCTCAGGCCACAGCCCACCGCGGTGAGCTCTGGGTCTCACACGTCCAGACTCCAGAGTGTGAGAAATAAACTTTTGTCATTGAAGCCACTCAGTCCATGGTGTTTTGTTATGGAAGCCAGAATAGATGAATACATAAGAAAAAGGACATCTCTCTGCCACCAGGAGCAGATGTCCAAGCCACGGAAGAGGAGTATGGGAACCTGATGACAAGCAGACAATGCACATGGGGACTTTTCTTCCTTCAGTCTCTGCTCCCATCCGGGCTGTGAAGCAGGGACTCTTTCCACCGACAAAGGTATCAATATCCAGCAAAGGAATTTACGGGGAAATTAAGTCTTTCTTAAAGTAATTACTTTACTGCTTGCCATCCATGCGAGTAAGTTGAAAATTCCCTCTTGCTTCCATTCTGAATGGAGGCCGAGAAGGAGAGGCAGCAGGCAACAAGGCGGCCAGAGACCACGGCGGGGGCACTGCCCACACAGAACCAGCCCAGGACCTGGGACAGCTCCTGCGACTGGAGTCTGCGTCTAGTCCTTCAGACTTCCTTCTAAAGCCTGAGATGTAGCAGTTTGTGACGGTGGGAACACATCCCTGCAGCAGAGAAGGTGGAGGGTGATGGTCACAGGGACTGCGGGGCTGTGTTCTTGGGCACTGATTCCCGCTTCTCAGCTGGGCCTTCTCAAGGGTAAAGGCTGGCCACTGTGAAGCATAAATAACTAAATAACTAACTCGATTATTAACTACTAAATAAATACCATAAAGAAGGGAACATTTGAAGGGGTCCTTCTCCCTTAAACCACAGCAGCTGGGTTATGCTCACTCTCAAATCCTGTTGGGGCTTCTGGTAAAATTTTGTTTCCTTTCCCTGAAGACAATATACAAGTTGTAGGAATTCTTAGGAGACGGGGTAAGGTTTTTGTGCTTTTGAGAGAATTGGAAATATCATTTGTGACTATTTCTGATTTAAGGATGGGTCAGTTTCTAAGGATTTTGACAAGCTCAGTGGCAGGGACCCTCTCCAGTCCCTCCCAGCACCTGTGCCGTGCACTGAAATAGCAAGCTCTGGGAACCATGCCCATCCACCTCTCAAAGGACAGCTAGTGGGTTAATACTGCTTCCACCCTAGATTCCCACGGGGGAAAAAGAAGGCCTGGCCTGGAATGAGCTGTAGAATGATTTTCTCCTTCCTCAGAGTTAAAAAGTATAGTTCTTATTTGCAATGTTGTCGCCAAACCCCGTGCAGCTGGTTTTGAACATTAAATGTGTTCAATTATGGTGTTTTTTTTTTTTTTTGAGAAGAAATGTATGATGTGAATTTTTAAAGAAAAATATATTTTTAAAACAGTTTTGTTGGGATAAAGCTGATGTGCCAAAACACTGCACGTATTTAATGTAAATGATCTGATGAGTTTGGACATTCACATGTGCCTGTGAAACCATCACCACAATTAATATTCATGTCTACCACCTCCCAAAATTTTCTTGTGCCTTCTTTATTTTTATGGTAAGAACATTTAACATGAGAGCTAACTTTTTAACATTTTTTATGTGCAGATACAGTGTTAACTACAGATGCTATATTGTATAGCAGATGTCTAGAACTTATTCATGTTGCATGACTGAAACTTTATATGAATTAAATGACAACTTCCTACTTCCTGCTCCCTCAGCACTGATTCTCTGTTTCTGTGAATCTGGCGTTTTTCCTTAGGTGACTGGTTTCTTTTACTTAATGTAGTGTCCTCCAGGTTTATCCATGTTGTTACAAATGGTATGACTTTTGTAACCAAGGCTGAATAATATTCCCTTGTGTGTATAGAGTACATTTTCTGTATCCACTCACCTGTCTCTGGACCTGTGGGTAGTTTCCCTGTCCTGGATGTCATTACAAGGCTGCAGTGAGCAGGGAAGTGACGATCGATACCTTGTAGAGACACTGATTTCACTTCCTTCAAATACGTACCCAGAAGTGGAATTGCTGGATTTTCAAGGTATGCAGTTCTGTTGCTAATTTTTTTTTATTAATATTAAATCATAGCTGTGTACATTAATGTGATCACAGGGCACTATACACTGGTTTTATAAACAGTTTGACGCATTTTCATCACACTGGTTAACATAGCCTTCTTGGCATTTTCTTAGTTATTGTGTTAAGACAATTATATTCTACATTTACTAAGTTTCACATGTACCCTTGTAAGATGCACCACAGGTTGCTAATTTTTGGAGGAGCCTCTAAGACTCTTCTCCATAGCAGCTATGGTCCATGGTTACTGCCAATTGTCTGGCCTGAGATGATTCTCACACCAGGTGAAGTGTGAGGAAAGATGACTTCCCTTTCCTGTGTGATTGCTTCTGATGTTCTCAGCCTTCTCAATGACAGCCAGTCACATCTCTAAGGCCAGTATTTGCAGAGTTGCAGTCATCTTTGGAAGTTCGACCATTGGAACATACAGTATAACAGGCCTCTTCAGTTCCCCGTCAGGATAGAGTCGAGAGCGCTTCTCTAAAGTCCTCATTCTTTTGTCCCTACCAGGGAAAGCTCTATGAAAATGCCTGAATTTCAGAGGAAGGAGAATGCTGTGTAATATTTGTATAAAATGCATAGAAAGCAAAAGCAGAATTTATATGTAATAGGACATAGCTACCATCTCATGATGGAGGATATGGTATAATATAAGTCATTTATCTAGTAAGGTCAATGTAGGTAAAAATATTGAGTTAATGCCATTATTTTCTGTACCAAAAATGTATGCTTTATGTAGAAAAGATGAGGTATTGTTTTTGATCAAAATTACAGTTTTTAAATTTTTCTTCCTTGTAATTCTCAGTAAGTAAAACTCATCTGAAATAAGTTATTAGGTAGATATAGAGTCGTTCAAAACTAAAAAGTCAACTTAGAAGTTTACTAATTTCACATTTGCATCTAAGGTGAGAATCTGGTTTTCACTCACTGCATTCACTCACTATATTCTTACAGAGAATTTGCGTGTGAGGTGTGTGTGTATGTTGTGTATGTGTGGTGTGTGTGTGTTCATGTGTGGTGTGTGTATGTGTATCTATGTGTGTGACGTACGTGTGTATGTACATAGCTATATATATGTGTGGTGTATAAATGTGCGTGCACATGTGTAGGTGTGTGCGTTGCGTGTGCACTTAGCCTTCTAGTCTAGGTAAGTGTGCCTTAGTAGAGTTTTCCACCTCTCTCTCTCCCTCCCTTCTCTCTCTCCAATGTCTCTCCAATCTCTCCCTTCTTCCCCCCTTTATCTTCCCCTCCCACCTATTCTATTTCTTCTCCCCACTCCCTCTCTGTTTTCCAGGTGATTCTAACGAGTGACCTGACCCGGGAACAAATTGGGCTAATTTAGCAATTTTAGCCTTAGCTCCAGGAAGAGGTAAATTACACAGAGACACAATGTGAAATAAATGAACTGATTCAGGAGGGTGGAGGGATGGCTAAATCTCTGAAAGTGAAGACAAACGGTGAAGCTTAGGGATCTAGTGGGCTCTGCCAAGCTCCTGTCACCTGGAGGCTGAGGCCTACCTGGTCTGAGGATCGAATCTCTCTCAGCGGGGAGATTTTGGCTGCCTGGCGTCCACACTCACTGACTCAGCCTCACACGATATAACAACGAAGTCTCTTGGGAATATTTTTATAAAAGACAAAAACAGCACCCCTTCCTGATCCATTTTTCTATGTACGCCAGAAAGCCCCACCCCTGCTCTTTCCCTATGAAGCCTCCTGCACCTGCAAACTGCTGCCACCACCCCACCCCTATCCTGCCTGCCACTCTGCCTCCGAGCTTCATTTCAGTGCATCCAGGGGGAAGGCCCCAGGACCCACGCTATTCTCTATCTAGTAATCAGAGATGTGTCCTGTATGCTTAGATTTTTTTTTTTTTAATCTTCTTCAACTTGCATTCCAGACTGCTATCCAAGGGTCTGGACATCAAGCAATTTTCCCTGCCCCTGGTGTTTCGCACAGAGATAAATCTGCCCTTTTCCTGGTGCACCTCTTTGCTGCTCCTGGGTGGTCTCCTGCTCCCTGCTCCTGGGAACTCTCTGGACACCCATCTGCCCCTTTATCAGTCAAGACCTAGAGCTAAGTCACATAGCCTTTTAAGTGGACTTCCCCAACCATGAGCAGATCCCTACTGGTGTGAGAAATCTCAATGACTTCAGTAAGAATAAGCTTCACTAAGACCACCGGGCAGCTCTGTGCACAGGTACCGAGGGGGAAATGTTGGTACAAAAGAAATGGGAAATAGTGATGCTAGGACAGAAAATGTGCCAGGACGTGTGTTGTCTTCTATTCTTTGGAAAGACAGAAATTTACTTCTCGTAAAAAACCTTGGGGCGGTGCCTGTAGCTCAGTGGGTTAGGGCATATACCGAAGGTGGCTGATTCAAACTTAGCCCAGGCCAAACTGCAACAAAAAATAGCTGGGCTTTGTGGCAGGCACCTGTAGTTCATGGATGAACACTTGCACTAGACTGTTTATTGCAGCTCAATTTACAATTGCCAAAATGTGGAAACAGCCTAAATGCCAACCAACCCAGGAATGGATTAACAAGCTGTGGTATATGTACACCATGGAATACTATTCAGCTATTAAAAAAAATGGAGACTTTACATCCTTTGTATTAATCTGGATGGAAGTGGAACACATTATTCTTAGTAAAGCATCACAAGAATGGAGAAGCATGAATCCTATGTACTCAATTTTAACATGAGGACAATTAATGACAATTAAGGACACGGTGGGGGTGGGGGAAAGGGAGAGCAGAGAGAGAAAGAAGGAGGGACGTGGGGAAAGGAAGAGCAGAGAGAGGGAAGGAGGAAGAGGGGTGGGGCCTTGGTGTGAGTCACACCTTTTGGGGGAAAGACACAATTGCAAGAGGGACTTTGCCTAACAAATGCAATCAGTGTAATCTGGTTTATTGTACCCTCAATGAATCAACAATAACAACAACAACAACAACAAACAACCTCTCTGGCAGGACCAAAGACGCAATGAGAGTCAGTGTCCTCCATAATGAACTGTGAGTCTCCTGTGATTGTAGATCACCTGATGGAGGTGGTTTCATTCATGGCCTTCTCCTAGAAAATATTCCAGTGTCCTCAGGGATCACTCAGCCTGCTTCAAACTAATTCAAACATAGTTTGTATTTAGCTTTCTAAAAGGTACTAGAGTTTTCTGTTTTGTATACAGTTGGGGGAGATTAATAATGTGAAAATGTGTCTTTCTAGTTCCACAGTGATGTGAAAGTTCCACAGGGATACGAAAAGTCCAAGACCAAGATGGTGGAATGGCTGGTTTCTTCCAAGGGCTGTGAGGGAGAATCTGCCCCAGGCCTCCCTCCTGGATTCTGGTGGTTTCTGGGCCATCTTTGGTGTTCTTTGGCTTGTAGGAGCATCACCCATCTCTGCCTTCACGTTCATGTGCCATTCTCCTGTGTATGTCTCTGCCTCTGTGTAGAACTTCCCCTTTTTATAGGAGCACAGATCATATTGGGTCAAACTCCACAAGAAGGACCTCCTCTTAAATAATTATGTCTTCAACGACTCTATTCACAAATAACATCACATTCTGAGGTCCAGGGGTAGGAATTCAATATGTGAATTTGGTGGGGGGGAGGATGCAGTTCAACCCATAACATGTGCCATCTGACCACACTGATCCTCTGGACACAGCCCTTCTTCTAGGGGAGGTGACTTATGAGTCCTTTCCTAGTGGCCAGATGACCACAGCGGCAAGTGATTACAAACCTCATGATGGCCGTAAGTCTCTGCTGTGGATGTCCCCAAAGTATAGAAAACCAAGGAGTGACCATCTGGCACTGCAGGTCCTAAGCAGAAGCTCAAGTTCAAGTTCAACGAATATTTCAACTATGATAATTTTCCATTTAATAACACAAGCTCTACTGATTCTTCATCTGAAAAACAAAAGACTCTTCATATTCAATATTCAAAGTATGTTCCTAAATATTCCCCCAACTCAGGCTGAAAAAGCATTATTGCTACAATATTATCAAAAGAGTCCTTGAAATAAATTTACCAGACTCAGCCAGAGGTAAGCTCACAAATGAGTTTTCTTTTATCAGCATAAGATACTAGTTGCCAAGTTCTACATGGCAGGTGCTCAACTACAGAATGCTTACTTTTATTACCCTAAATCTTATGAAACAAGGCACAAATCAGGGTAACTATCTGCAGAAATATCTCCTGTAGCATAAATACCTGTAAAATTATTTAGCACATTTTGATTCTGCATCTGCTTAATAAGGAATTATGCAGGAGAAAGTTTCCTGAGAAAAATATGCTTCATAGACAAAAAACCAGGCCAAGTGAATAGAAATATTCACAGTAGAGAACAATTTTGAAAAGAACATATCCCAAAGTTATCCAAAGGTGTTATTTCCCTTGCAGCTAATTATATGCCCCTCCATTGTGAAGTTTCTATTTAGGAGCTGTTCACAGAGATATTGGCCTTTAAACATTGTGATTAGGGGAGGCGGAGCAAGATGGCGCCCAAGTAACAGCTTCCTTGCATCTGGGCACCGTGAGTCGGGGGAGATAGGACTCCAGGCATCTCTGGCTGGTCGGATCTGCCTATCATCACCCCTGTGAGGATACAGGGAGTCAGCGAAAGACTTCTGGACCCCATGAGGAGGACTAAAACAGTGGAAAAATGGCAAGTGGTCGCATGTGTTCAATCTGTCTAAACCCGCCCGCAACTGTAAGTTCAGTAGCAGCGAGACTGCAAACCAGAAAGGCCTTACCTGTGAACTGTTTTGGTGTCTTTGGACGTGGAACTCAGTTGAACTGCCTTGGGGAGAGCCTGAGAGGGAGTGCAGAGAACTTTGGCCGCTGTCTAGGGACCCAGTATGAGCCGCTGAGCCAGACAGAGCTAATAGTGTTTGGCTGTGGGTTACAGGGAGCCATTGTGAGTGATCTGCCCCGGCAAGCTCCGTCCTCAGGTCACAGAGCTAGAATCAGGTGGGAGCTGGTAAGTCAGCGACTGAGTAGCCTAAGGGTGGGGTCTGAGCTGCCTTGCAGCCCTAACCCTCAGGGACAAAGTGAGACCGGTTTTGGCACACTGGGTAAGTGGATAGCCAATTCAGCAGTGATTCCAGCGACAAGCACTTTCCTGGAAAAGCTTCTGCTCAGCAAGTTTACAAGTTCAAAGTGCCTTTTAAGTGGGCTGAAGAGAGATTTAGGGTGTCTACCTGCTGGGGTTTGAGAAATCAGCAGCCTCCAGTTGTATAAGAACTGTGATTAACCTCTCATACCCCAGAAGACCACGTGTTGCCCAGACAATATTCAATAACATATACATACTGATTTATTTTTAGTTGTGTTTTGTTTTTTTTTTTTGTTTTTTTTTGGTTTGGTTGTTTTTTTGTGTGTGTTTATTTTGATGTTGTTGATGTTGTTTTGTTTTTTAATTTCAACCTTTTCCATGGAGATCCTTTTTCTTTCTCAATTTTTCTACTTTAATTATAATTTCCCATTGCTGCCTTTTTCAATAACTAGAACTTAATTTTTGCTAGTGTTTCTACTGCTATTATTTTGTTTGTCATCCAATTTTATCCCGTAAAGTTTTCTGTTTGCTTGTTTTGGTTTGATTTATAGCATTTTTGTCTTTCCTCTCTACTTGGTGGAGGTGGGGTACTGTGTCTGATCAGGTTAGCAAAGAGCTGCTGACCTCAAGGGAACCACCCAAGGGGGCACCCCCAGAAGGTGGGTTTTTTTTAAGGTTGTGTCAAAGTACCCTACTGAACACCTATATTGCTCTGTCTTGCTCTTTCTGTGCCTCTTTTCTTTTTTTCAATATTCCTTTTACCCACGCCCTCTCCTTTCTCTATTTTTCTTTTTTTTTTCTTATCACTTGGTCCTCCTTTCTTTCATCCCTTTTTTGCTCTTCAACCTTCTCACCCTTCTGGTCCTGTAACCCTTAGTCTACAAGCACAAGAACTTATAGAGCAAGAGGAAGTGAAAGGAAAATTAGGGCAAGGAAACAGATAAAATAAATCACTCATGAGGAAGAATCAGCAGAAAACTCCAGGCAACATGAAGAACCAGTCCAGAACAACCCACCAAGGGACCACAAGGTAGCTACTGCAGATGATTCCACCTATAAAGAAATGTTAGGAATGACAGAAAGGGAATTTAGAATACACATGTTGAAAACAATGAAAGAAATGATGGAAACAATGAAGGAAACTGCTAATAAAGTGGAAAATAACCAAAAGGAAATCCAAAAACAGAATCAAATAAGAGATGAACGATATAAGAATATAAAAAAGGATATAACAGAGATGAAGGAACTGAAACAGTCAATTAGGGAACTTAAAGATGCAATGAAAAGAATCAGCAACAGGTTAGACCATGCAGAAGAAAGAATTTCAGAGGTAGAAGACAAAGTTCTTGAGATAACTCAGATAATTAAAAGAGGCAGAAAAGAAGAGAGAGAAAGCAGAACATTCCCTGTCAGAATTATGGTACTTTATGAAGCATTCCAACATACGAGTTATAGGAATCCCAGAAGGGGAAGAAAAATGCCCCAGAGGAATGGAAGCCATACTAAAGAATAGTATAAAAGAAAATTTCCCAAATATCACCAAAGATTCTGACACACTGCTTTCAGAGGGATATCGGACCCCAGGTCACCTCAACTCTAACCGAGCTTCTCCAAGACACATTGTGATGAACCTGTCCAAAGTCAAGACAAAAGAAAAGATTCTGCAAGCTGCCAGGAGTAAGCGCCAGTTGACCTACAGGGGCAAATCCATCACAGTGACCGCAGACTTCTCTAATGAAACGTTCCAAGCAAGAAGACAATGGTCATCTACCTTTAATCTACTTAAACGGAACAATTTCCAATCCAGAATTCTGTACCCTGCTAAGCTAAGCTTAAAAATTGACGGAGAAATCAAATCATTTACGGATATGCAAACATTGAGGAAATTCGCCACAAGAAGACCAGCTCTACAGGAAATACTTCAACCTGTTCTGCACACTGACCACCACAATGGATCAGCAGCAAAGTAAGAACTCAGAAATTAAAGGACAAAACCTAACCTCCACACTGATGCAAAAGATAAAACTAAGCAATGGGCTCTCACAAAATAAGACGAATAGAATACTACCACACTTATCCATTATCTCAATAAATGTTAATGGCTTGAATTCCCCACTGAAGAGACATAGATTGGCTGACTGGATTTAAAAACACAAGCTTATCGATTTGCTGTCTGCAAGAAACACACCTGGCTTCAAAAGACAAATTAAAGCTCCGAGTCAAAGGTTGGAAGACAATTTTTCAGGCAAATGAAATTCAGAAGAAAAGAGGAGTTGCAATCTTATTTTCAGATACATGTGGATTTAAAGCAACTAAAGTCAAAAAAGACAAAGATGGTCACTTTATATTGGTCAAGGGAAAACTACAACAAGAAGACATTTCAATTCTAAATATTTATGCACCCAATTTAAATGCTCCCAGATTCTTGAAACCTTACTCAGACTGAGCAATATGATATCTGATAATACCATCATAACATGGGACTTTAACACTCCTCTTACAGAGCTGGACAGATCCTCTAAACAGAAATTAAACAAAGATATAAAAGATTTAAATGAGACCCTAGAACAACTGTGCTTGATAGACGCATATAGAACACTCCATCCCAAAGATAAAGAATATACATTCTTCTCATCACCCCATGGAGCATTCTCCAAAATTGATCATATCCTGGGACACAAAACAAATATCAACAGAATCAGAAGAATTGAAATTTTACCTTGTATCTTCTCACACCATAAGGCACTAAAGGTGGAACTCAACACTAACAAAAACGCTCGACCCCACACAAAGGCATGGGAATTAAACAATCTTCTGTTGAATAACAGATGGGTGCAGGAAGAAATAAAACAGGAAATCACTAACTTCCTGGAGCATAACAACAATGAAGACACAAGCTACCAAAACCTGTGGGATACTGCAAAAACAGTTTTGAGAGGAAAATTCATCGTTTTAGATGCCTACATTCGAAAAACAGAAAGAGAGCGCATCAACAATCTCACAAGAGATCTTATGGAATTGGAAAAAGAAGAACAATCTAAGCCACACTCAGTAGAAGAAAAGAAATCTCCAAAGTCAAATCAGAGATCAATGAAATTGAAAACAAAAGAATCATTCAGAAAATTAATGAAACAAGGAGTTGGTTTTTTGAAAAAATAAATAAAATAGATAAACCATTGGCCAGACTAACGAGGAATAGAAAAGTAAAATCTCTAGTAACCTCAATGAGAAATGATAAAGGGGAAATAACAACTGATCCCACAGAGATACAAGAGATCATCTCTGAATACTACCTGAAACTCTATGCCCAGAAATTTGACAATGTGAAGGAAATGGATCAATATTTGGAATCACACCCTTTCCCTAGACTCAGCCAGGAAGAAATAGAGCTCCTGAACAGACCAATTTCAAGCACTGAGATCAAAGAAACAATAAAAAATCTTCCAACCAATAAATGCCCTGGTCCAGATGGCTTCACACCAGAATTCTATCAAACCTTCAAGGAAGAGCTTATTCCTGTACTGCAGAAATTATTCCAAAAAATTGAGGAAGAAGGAATCTTCCCCAACACATTCTATGAAGCAAACATCACCCTGATACCAAAACCAGGAAAAGACACAAAAAAAAGGAGAATTTCAGACCAATCTCACTCATGAATATAGATGGAAAAATTCTCAACAAAATCCTAGCCAATAGATTACAGCTTATCATCAAAAAAGTCATTCATCATGATCAAGTAGGCTTCATCCCAGGGATGCAAGGCTGGTTTAACATACGCAAGTCCATAAACATTATCCACCATATTAACAGAGGCAAAAATAAAGATCACATGATCCTCTCAATGGATGCAGAAAAAGCATTTGATAAAATCCAGCATCCTTTTCTAATTAGAACACTGAAGAGTATACGCATAGTTGGCACGTTTCAAAAGCTCAGTGAAGCTATCTATGACAAACCCACAGCCATTATTTTACTGAATGGAGTAAAACTGAAAGCTTTTCCTCTTAGAACTGGAACCAGACAAGGTTGTCCTCTGTCACCTTTACTATTCAACATAGTGCTGGAAGTTCTAGCCAATACAATTAGGCATGACAAGGAAATAAAGGGAATCCAAATGGAAGCAGAGGAGGTCAAACTCTCCCTCTTTGCTGACAACATGATCTTATACATAGAGAACCCCAAAGACTCAACCACAATACTCCTAGAAGTCATCAAAAAATACAGTAATGTTTCAGGATATAAGATCAATGTCCCCAAGTCAGTAGCCTTTGTATACACCAATAACAGTCAAGATGAGAAGCTAACTAAGGACACAACTCCCTTCACCATAGTTTCAAAGAAAATGAAATACCTAGGAATATACCTAACAAAGGAGGTGAAGGACCTCTATAAAGAAAACTATGAAATCCTCAGAAAGGAAATAGCAGAGGATATTAACAAATGGAAGAACATACCATGCTCATGGACGGGAACAATCAACATTGTTAAAATGTCTATACTTCCCAAAGCAATCTACGTATTCAATGCCATTCCTATCAAAATACCAACATCGTACTTTCAAGATTTGGAAAAAATGATTCTAAGTTTTGTATGGAAGCAGAAAAAAACCGGTATAGCTAAGGCAGTTCTTAGTAATAAAAATAAAGCTGGGGGCATCACCATACCAGATTTTAGTCTGTACTACAAAGCCATAGTGCTCAAGACAGCATGGTACTGGCACAAAATCAGAGACATAGACACTTGGAATCGAATTGAAAACCAAGAAATGAAACTAACATCTTACAACCACCTAATCTTCGATAAACCAAACAAGAACATACCTTGGGGGAAAGACTCCCTGTTCAATAAATAGTGTTGGGAGAACTGGATGTCTACATGTAAAAGACTGAAACTGGACCCACACCTTTCCCAACTCACAAAAATTGATTCAAGATGGATAAAGGACTTAAATTTAGGCATGAAACAATAAAAATCCTCAAAGAAAGCATAGGAAAAACACTGGAAGATATTGGCCTGGGGAAAGACTTCATGAAGAAGACTGCCATGGCAATTACAACAACAACAAAAATAAACAAATGGGACTTCATTAAACTGAAAAGCTTCTGTACAGCTAAGGAGACAATAACCAAAGCAAAGAGACAACCTACACAATGGGAAAGGATATTTGCATATTTTCAATCAGACAAAAGCTTGATAACTAGGATCTATAGAGAACTCAAATTTATCCACATGAAAAAAAGCTAACAATCCCATATATCAATGGGCAAGAGACATGAATAGAACTTTCTCTAAAGATGACAGACGAATGGCTAACAAATACATGAAAAAATGTTCATCTCTATATATTAGAGAAATGCAAATGAAAACCACCCTGAGATATCATCTAACCCCAGTGAGAATGGCCCACATCACAAAATCTCAAAACTGCAGATGCTGGCATGGATGTGGAGAGAAGGGAACACTTTTACACTGCTGGTGGACCTGCAAACTAGTACAACCTTTCTGGAAGGAAGTATGGAGAAACCTCAAAGCACTCAAGCTAGACCTCCCATTTCATCCTGCAATCCCATTACTGGGCATCTACCCAGAAGGAAAAAAAATCCTTTTATCATAAGGACACTTGTACTAGACTGTTTATTGCAGCTCAATTTACAATCGCCAAAATATGGAAACAGCCTAAATGCCCACCAACATAGGAATGGATTAACAAGCTGTGGTATATGTATACCATGGAATACTATTCAGCCGTTAAAAAAAATGGAGACTTTACATTCTTCGTATTAACCTGGATGGACGTGGAAGACATTATTCTTAGTAAAGCATCACAAGAATGGAGAAGCATGAATCCTATGTACTGAATTTTGATATGAGAACAATTAATGACCATTAAGTTTATGGGGGGGGAAGCAGAAAGAGGGTCGGAGGGAGGGGGGTGGGGCCTTGGTGTGTATCACACTTTATGGGGGCAAGACATGATTGCAAGATGGATTTTACCTAACAATTACAATCAGTGTAACCTGGCTTATTGTACCCTCAATGAATCCCCAACTATAAAAAAAGAAAAAAAAACATTGTGATTAGGTCCAATATATGGCTGAAAAAAGAGTACACATTGTTTAAAGTGGCTGAGACAGGTCAGCTACATGTGGGTTTGTGAAAAGGATGTTCAAACTCTTCTAATTATAAAATCTAATTGGTGTCTTTTTTGATTACAAAATATCAATGGGACGCAAATGATTTTGTACATGGATACTTTAATAAGAACTAAGTTGGGGCTTTTAGTGCGCCCGTCTTCCAAATAGTGTTCACTGTACTCAATAGATAAGTTTTGATCTCTCCTGTTCTCCTTCCTTTCCCCTTTCTTGGTCTGCAATGATCTCTGCGTCTCTTTGTGCCCATCAATTAGCTCTCAATTATTAGAGAGTACATATGGTGTTTGTTTTTCCATTCCTGAGATGCTTCACTTAGGATAATGGTCTCCAGTTCCATCCAGGTTGCTGGAAATGACATCATTTCATTCCCTTTTTTGGCTGAGTACTCCTCCATGTGTGTGTATGCGTGTGATCTCCTGCCATTTACTGAGCCACAATCCTTACCCTTCATAGTGTCATGTACCACGTCCTGGTTGTAAGCACACTGGAAGCCTTTACTTCAGCAATGTAGAGTGTATCCATGTAACGAAAACTTTTGTACCCCCTTAATATTTTATTATTTTTATTTTTTATTAAATCATAGCTGTGTACATTAATACACATATACAATGGCATATTATATCGCCATAACAATAGAATCCTGCCATTTGAAACCACATTGATGTAACTGGAGAACATCATCTTAAGTGAAATAAACCAACACAGAAAAACAAACCCTGCCTGCTCCCACTCATGGGGGAGAGGGAAGTATTGAAACAGCTGATGTCATTGAATAGAGTAGAATGATGCTGGGAAGGGTGGCAGGGAGTGGGGAATACAATGGAGATAGTGCATGGAGTGCAAAAATAGTTTTAGATAGCATGAATATTTAGATAACATAAATATTGACTATAATCAACAAAAATTTAAAATAAACGTTAAAATAATAAAAAGAGTAAAACTGGAATGTTCCTAACACAGAGAAATGATAAAAGCCCAAAGTGATGGATGTAATTACCCTGATTTGACTAATATACATCGTATGTCTGTGTCTAAACATTACATGTATCCTATAAAAACCCATAATAATTAAAAATTAAAAAATAGAATGAAATAATTTTTATCAAAAAGACAAAAGGCAAGAGACACTGGGTAGGATGTGAAGAAAGGGAGACCCTGGTGACTAATGTCAATCAGTATGGCCACCATGGAAAGCAGTTCAGAGATTCATCAACAAACTGCCCAGATCTAAAAATAGATCTGCCATTCAATCCTATAATTCCTCTACTAGGCATATAACTAGAAGACCAAAAATCACATCACAACAAAGATATTTGTACCAGAATGTTTATTGCAGCCCTATTTGTAATTGCTAAGTCATGGAAAAAGCCCAAGTGCCCATCAATCCACGAAAGGATTAATAAATTGTGGTATATGTACACCATGGAATATTATGCAGCCTTAAAGAAAGATGGAGACCATACCTCTTTCATGTTTACATGGATGGAGCTGGAACATATTCTTCTTAGTAAAGTATCTCAAGAATGGAAGAAAAAGTACCCAATGTACTCAGCCCTACTATGAAACTAATTTATGGCTTTCACATTAAAACTATAACCCAGTTACAACCTAAGAATAGGGGGAAGGGGGAAAGGGAGGGGAGGGAGGAGGTAGGCAGAGGGCGAGGGATTGGTGGGATTACACCTGCGGTGCATCTTACAAGGGTACATGCAAAACTTAGTAAATGTGGAATGTAAATGTCTTAGCACAATAACTAAGAAAATGCCAGGAAGGCTATGTTAACCAGTGTGATGAAAATGTGTCAAACGGTCTATGAAACTAGTGTATGGTGCTCCATGATCGCATTAATGTACACAGCTATGATTTAATTAAAAAAAAAACAACTACCCATAGAACTGGCATGTGACCCAGTGGCCCACTGCTGAGCAAGTATCCAACAGAGAGTCTGTGCATGAGAGAGACACCTGCCCTCCCGTGTCTTCTGCAGCACCATTCACAATAGCCAACATATGGAGCCGTGTTCACCACTTAGGACGAGTGCATACAGACAGTGTGGTGAGTTCGCACAATGGAATATTGTTCAACCATAAAACAGAAGGAAATCCTATCTGTTCAACTACGTGAATGGAATGGGGGGGTCGTTGTGTTCAGTGAAGGCACTCAGAAAGACAAACATCAGTGTCCTCACTCGTATGTCGGAGGTAAACCAATTGATCTCACAGAGGTACAGAGCAGCGTGGTGGTTACCAGGAGCTGGGGAGGAGAGTGGGGGGGGGTGAGGAAGGGTTGCTTAAAGGTTAAAATAGAACAATCTGTAGTGTCCCACAGTACACAGGGTGACTATATTCAACAGTAACTTACTGCGTATTTCAGAGTAACTAGAAGAGTAGATTTGTAATGTTCCCACTTCAAAAAAATGGTAAATGTTTGCGGTAATAGAGGGGGCAATTATGCTGATTTGATTATTGCACATTGTATATTTGTATCAAAACACCATATTTACGCCTTAAATACGTACAACTGTTACATATCCATAAAAATAAAAATCTATACTTGCATTTTTGAACATATCAATTTATACGAAGATTTTGATCGTTTCAATTTTTAATTAAATGAATTCATATTTTTTACTACAACATATTCAAATTTACAAGTTTAAAACTTCTGGTTCATCAAAACTGAATAAACTCCCAAACAAGTTTGCAACAAGAACATGTTTCAAACACGCAGACACACTTGTGTAGAATCTCTACACATGTATGTTTGCAGGGGAGGACAAAAGCTTCATATTCAGGCTCCTGTACTGGTGCGACGCATCTAGGGCCCCCCAGCTTCACCTCTGCTGTAAGCTCTGGTCTCCTGTCATGTCCCAGTGACAAGTGGGGAAGCAGCTCATGGCTCCAGAAAGCAGTGGTCTACTCATAATTCAACCCTTTTCCAGGCATCTTTACCTTCTTAATTGTATCATAAAAGTTTACTGGCTAACGCCTCTCATGAGCATTTGTGCATATTTAATATGTACACAAAGCCACAAAAATCCCCAAAAGACACAGTCACGGGACCAACTCATCACCCAGGGAAGGGAGAATGGAGGTAGTGAGGACAGGAAAAGAGGGCCAATGCTACCCGGGGCTCCCGAAGGCTCCCTCTCTCTGATTCAGTTTCATTCCTTTAAGCGAAGAATGAAATTTACTAGGGTCAAGAGACGAATCGCAGGCTGTGGGGAAAATAAAATACGTGAAGGTGATGAATAAGGGTGAGCACAGATAAGGCAAAAAAGAAAAAAAAGCAGGAGATAAAGTATGACACATTAAAATTAGTTCTATTTAATTTTTTAAAAAATAGGGGGACCAAACAATAGCAAAAACCAAAGCTCATTTGTTATATTTATTGGCAAAATAAAATATAGCCGGTGCCTCATGGAGCGCAATTTATTCCTCTGAGGAGAAATAAATAAGGCGGAGGCTAGCGACCTTCCTCTCTCCATCTCCCGCTCACATCCCTTTTCCTTTACTTCTCTGAACTAATTTATCAAAATAAAGGAAAAGGAGCCAAAAGAAAATATCTCAGTGTAAAGCAACAGTATTAATTCATCGTGAATAGATGTGGCATTTGCCATAAATCCCAACCATCTGGGGTCACCTGCCCCTTCTCCTGGGGTCCCAGAGATCTGGTCTTGGAACTCTGTTCCCAGACATCGCGGTCAGCGTGGAGCCCTGGGGCCTCGGGGGGGTTTGCTGAGGAAGGCAGAAGTCCTGCTCGGGCCTCTGTGTGTGACAGCCACAAGAGAGCACACTTCCCCAAGCTGCTGTGTGTACATTGAATCTGCTCTACCTATGCTATTGGAGTCCAAGGAGACAAAGTAAATGGGGAAAAAATTCCGAGATGTGTAATGGGCTGAATTGTGCTCCTGCCAAATTCATGGGTAGAAGCTCCAGCCCCAGATTTCAGATGTGACTGTATTTGGAGATAGGGCCTATAAAGAAGTGAGGGAATTTAGATGTGCCCTGTAGGGTGGTCCCTAACCCAATATGACAGGTGTTCTCATAGAAAGAGACAATAGGGTTGGAAGCACCCAGGGGACAGACCATGTGAGGACCCCGGGAGAAAGAAAACGGCCAGTTGGGAGCCCAGGAGAGCGGCCTCAGAAGCAACGATGACAGCCTGCACATTCACCTTGGACTTTGGGAATTCAGAACTGTGAGAAAAGACATTTCTGTTGCTTGAGCCACTTAGTCTATGACGTTTTGTTATGGCACCCCTAGCAAATAATCATGAAATTCAAGTTCATTATATTAAGTACAGCTGAGGTGAGGAATACACTCATCTTGTGTCTTCAGACACGTAACACAATATTGTATAAGGACAGTGCAGGCCCCACCTCCTCCTCAGCATCCTTCCCTGGTGAAACACACCAGGATTTTCTCATGGCATCTGGCTTCAGATGAGGGAAATTTATTTTAAGGAGAAATACCATTTCCCATCTTCCATTTCCCAGCACCCCCACACCCCTCACTAACAGCATGACCTGGTTCCTGATTTCCAAAATCCAATTTTATATCCTCTAGCACTGTCATGGCAAATGTGAAGAAGATTAAGAGGAAATTCATATTTATAAATGAAAAGGGCAAAGGTTAACTATGCAATATAACATTATGAAATATCTTTTTTCCTAAATCCATTGAATAGTTTGCAGGTATTTTATATCTTGTGAAGAAGATAAAATACTTACACCATGTGATGCCAAACTAGAATGCAAAAATGTGATTTCCAGTAAATGATACTAATTTTAAAATGTCAAAGTAAATCTATAATTATTTAGACATAAGAATATTTTTGCCATCAGATTCTCTAAAACACTAAAATGTAATTTATTTTTCCTTTTTTTCTGCTGCCTTAAGACCTTTTAAGATTTAATCTGTTTTTTTTTTTTTTTTTTTTTTTTTTTCAGAAGATGGATTACTTGGGCAGTGGATTTAGATCAGGAAAACAAGCCCCTCACTCTTTGCCCATTTATATTTCATTTCTACCTGCATGGTTACTGACACCTGCCCCTTTCAATAACCACTGAAAATTAATTATCAAGTCCCCCAAATCACAGGTTTGTTTTTAAAAATCTTTTTTTTTTTTTATTAAATCAAAGCTGTGTACATTGATATGATCATGGGGCATCATTCACTAGCTTTACAGACTGTTTACCAAGTTTCACATATACCCTTGTAAGATGCACCGCTGGTGTAATCCCACCAATCACCTTCCCTCTACCCACCTCCCCCCTCCCTCCGCTCCCTTTCCCCCTACCCCCATTCTTAGGTTGTAACTGGGTTGTAGCTTTCATGTGCAAACCCTAAATTAGTTTCATAGTAGGGCTGAGTACATTGGGTACTTTTTCTTCCATTCTTGAGATACTGGTATATGTACACCATGGAATATTATGCAGCCTTAAAGAAAGATGGAGACTTTACCTCTTTTATATTCTTCTTAGTAAAGTATCTTTAAAAATCTTTGGTGAGGCCAAAATCTCACCAAAGATTTCCATCCTCCTGAGAACGCTCGCTCTGTCCAAAGTAGGTGATTAATTCTCACCCTCCTTTCATACACCCCCACCACCATACCCAAGAGACGGCTTCACATAGCCTCCCTCTCTCTACAGGAGGATTACAACCAAATCAGAGAAAAATATGGTAGAATTCAAGGATCAAACATTTTTTCAGACAAACAAAAGAAGTGGAAAATCAAATACCTGAAAAGATTTTCTGTCTAAAATTTCCTATCCTACACCGGCTGCAATTCCTCTCCTGGTTACATAGTCTACAATTTAAAAATGAAATATGGCTTACAAATCAATATGTTGAAATAACAGATTACACTTGGGAATGTTAAAAAAAGTAGAAGTTAATCTAAATTCTAGGAAGAGCTCATTGTCAAAATGCCAAATAAAAACAGGTGTCCCCGGCCCTTTGGTAAATGGCTGGGGAATTAAAATAAAGCAATAGAAAACAAAAATCTTGGTTGCTGCAAAGAGCAAAGTCCCTATAATTCTCTAGTTGGGGTTGTGTTTGCTTCTCTCCAGCTCTCACAGTGTGAGCTTTGTGTCTCAGTATGCCTTGACTCAGAGACACTTACCAGGGATGTGGAGATCCATCTCGCTTACTCATGGAGTTTCCACCTCCCACAGCCACCCCAGGGCCACAGTGGGGTGGACATTTCCCACAGCAGTTCATAAGGTACCTGTTGGAATTAAGAGTTGGAAGTAAGTGCAGCGTCTCAGAATGCAGACAGCCGCAGAGTAACCAGAACACCTTATTCTCCATCTGGGTATGTGCCTAGGCTGATGTAAAAGGGGGACCACAAGCCAGGTAACTGCCCACGGCCATCACCCAAGAGATGTTTTGCCTGAAAGGGCCAAGTCATTGAGAGGAAAACTGGTGCTTTGCTTGTTTTTGTAGAAACCCTTCTTAATGTGATAGAAATTAGTATTTTAAGATAAAAATTAGTAAAAGATTGCAGTGGCCACAAATATGATGCCACATTTATAAGCTGCATGTCTTAGTGAGACTTTTCTTTGACGAAACCCAGGAGGGGGTCCTGTGCAGCAGCTCTGTGAGTGAGAGTTGGTGGCCTGGGTGCTGGGGTCAGGCCACCTCTGCCATATCCTGCCTGCACCTGGGTTTGCGGGTCTGCTTTGGAGAATGAATACCAGCCTGCATTGCAATCTCCAGAGAGGAAGCCATCGGATTCAAAGCAAAACTGCTATCACTGAAGGCTTGAGAGTAATGGGCTTTTGTTACATGTTCTACTCAAATTCTGCAGGTGCATATTTATTTTTCACAAATTGGGTTCCCTGAGAACTGATGCCAAGTTGGAGTTGGGTAGCGAAATGCTTTCTGGAGATTGACATCTGTAAAGGATGGGAGAGGAAGCAGCAGCAGAACTGGGATGCCAACTCACAGCCACCCCACACCCCCAGGGAGCTCTGGAATGACTCATGTCCCTCAGATGCCCTGGGTCAGGCTGGCATGACGGGGCACCCTTAGTCTCCAGCTGCAGGCCCCAGGTAAGGGTGCGTTGTTTTCAGTGCAGGGACTTTCAGCATCTGAGGAAGGCCCTGAAGGAGCCCATCCCAGGAAGCTTCCGCCCTCCATGTGCTCTAAAGTCAGATACAGAGTCTTTCTTGGAGGGGACCTGAAGAACACACCTTTAGGCCAGTCACATTCTCCCTGAATCAGTCACATTGTGCCCAGTCCGTGACTGTCCTTGTCAGATCCTCCACTCCCCTTCGCCTTTACAGAGTACATGGTTTTTCTGCTGCACCCTCCTCTGCTGGGGAAAATGCTGCTGTTTCTCAATGCGCAGCAGTTGATACCTGAAGGGCCCCACCCTCTTAAGAAAGTTTAGTGCGTGGACTATTCTTGAGATTTGGGGGTCTCACTCCCATCCACCTGGCTTATCCAAACATTGCTTCCCCTGAATGCACAGCTGTAAGACGACACTGTTCTGAGAGTTTTGGGAAATACATTTCTCTCTGTCTTCTGACAGTTACATGTGATTAAAATGTGAGGAAGCAAAACAAATGAAGAATTTTATAAGATGACTATAGGCCTGAAGCAAATAGTTAACAACTGTTGAAGAGTCTCAGAAAGTGACAAGGTAACATGAAGGTATTGGGAACAGTTTCAGGACACTGCCTTCATTCAGTACGTAAAACAGGGACCCACTTCACTTTCAGCCAGTCTGGAGACCCTGGTAGACCTTGGGGTGGCAACTTTTAATAGCCACACTGGAGTGTCAGATGTTTTCTAGAATTTTATTTAAAAAAATTTTAGGATTCTTGGATCCTACACATAAGAAATGAATCCTAACATGTGGCATTCTTTCCACCAGAGGCGATCCCAAATCCCAGATCAGCTCCTTCTATTGTCTATTCCACTTTCCTCTTCCCCAACATCCCAAGGACGATTTTCATCTCTGGCTCCCATGTGCTGGCTGGAGCCACCAGGAACTTTTTCCTGAGGTGTATGTACTTAATCCAATTAATGGTCTGAAAAAAATAATAATCTGTAAGAAATATTGGGTCAAATAACTTTTTAATTAAAAAAAAAGGAGATGAAAAGGAACACATCACCTCACGTAATTCAAAATACAGTAGCAGATAAATTAAGAAAGAATAACTTCCAGCATGCATTAAAGTTCCACTTCAGTTTCATATTGGAATGGCTTTTATTTGTTTTTAATCTAATATGTCCATTTGGAGAATTCAAGAACTTGAGGAGGTAATAACAAGGAGAATTATCAATCACATATTTTACAATGTTAATTATCGAAGTTGATATTTTTCAGAGTGACTAATAAGACACTTAAAATAAGGTGGAGGCATAAAGCATAATGTGTCTTACATAACAGATGTACATGTGTGTATGCCATAATGTCATAATATATTATATTAGGAAAATACATTTATAAGAACAATGGGAAAATATAATTATAGGAACATAGATGAAGGAAGGTGAATAGTTAAATAAGGTAAAAGGGAAGACATAAATCCAACCCATAGATGAGAACATTAGAGATGAGTGAATGAAGTGATACAACTGGATTGTAAACAATATGCTGTCCATAGGAGATACCTTTTTGATTCAAAGATACATATAGATGAAAAATGAAAGAATAGACAACATATCATGTAAACTTCAATCATAAGAAAGCTGGAGTATCCATACTACAATTAGACAAGATAGACTATAAAAATGCTACTGGAGATAAAAGGAGAATTTTATAATTATCGAAGATTCAACCCATCAGCAACACACGCCAATTATACAGTGTACTTTACACGTGCATCAAACCCAGAGCACCGAAGTACAGGAAGATGAAGCTCATGGGAACGTGGGTACGTACACAATTTAACACTGACAATGGCTACGTGAAGACGCTACTTTCAATAATGGGTAGAACAACGAGGCAGAATATCGACAAGGAACAGAGCACTTGGAAAACAGTAAAGGAACCAGCCCTGACAGACATGGTGTAGAACAATCCACCAAGCAGCAGCGACACACATTCCTCTTCAGAACACATGCAATGCCTTCCCAGGTCAAATATATTCCAGGCCATAAAAAACTCAAACATTTAAAGTGTATAATTGTACAGAGTGTGTTTTCTGGTCACAATGGAGCTAAGTTAGAATAAATAGAAAGATAAAAAACATTCCTAAATAATTATGAGTAAAAGAAAATATTTTGCTTAGAAATTGAGGAAATAGGGAGTTGCGGGGGCAATAAATGGAGGCTACATTGTTTCTTTTTCAGATGACCAAAGATTTGACTGAGAAGACAGTTGTACATCTCTGAGTACCAAAAATCTTTCGATTGTGCACTTCTAATGAAGGAATTTTATGGCATGTGAATTGTATCTTTGGTAAGCTGTTAAAAAAAAGAAAAAATATAAAAGGTAAGCATGCCCACACTTACAAATTCTAAGAAGGAAGTTGACATTTCTTTTAAAATAATGGACAAAGGGGAAGCAATTCAGATTTTCCATGTCCTGCCTTTCCAGGGTATTTATTGGATATCTTGAAAATACTCAACTGACTGATAAAAATATGGAGGTTCAGACAAAATCAAACTTCACGTGAATAAGAAACAGAGGAACTGAGGCAAGAAACACAGACCCCGGCGCCTTCCCGTACTGGCTTTTCTAAACACAGAGTGCAAAGCAATGCTGCTTACTCATTTTAACAAAGTAGAATTAAAGCTTAAAAATATCTGCAGCAAGTATGACACTAGAGACATTATTTAGAAAATATTAATAAAAACCAAATAAAATGTTCATAAATTTAAAAGTTTAGTGAAATAGTTGAAAAAACATATAAAAAGAGCGTTGTGCTGGTGGGATATAAATTAATATAACTATTTTGCAAAACAGTATGGAGGCTCCTCAAAAAGCAAAATGTAGACCTGCCACGAGATTCACTGATGCCACCTCGGGGTATATGTCCATGAAACATTAAATCAATATGTTAAAAAGACGTATCTTCAGTCTAAGGTTTATGGCCATGCTATTCACAGTGGCCAAGATATTGAAGACGTCCAAGTGTCCGTCAATGGATGAATGGATGGAGATGATGTGATATGTATACACGGCGAATGCTATTCAGCATTGAATGCTATTCAGCTTGTAGTCCCAATGCTGACACTTGGGACCACATAAGTGAACCTAGACAACATTGAGGGAAATAGCCCAGGCGTGTAAAGTCAAATCCTATGTGATCTCACAAAGCAGCAGTGGGTTCAAGAGGATTATCTCCAATTTTGAAAGTTCTACCGTGGGTAAAATGCTATTTTAACAGCGTTGCATGCTACGAGAAATTGTTAACAAAAGGAGAAGTTCATCAATGGGGCACATTTCATTGCTGTTGTATATTTTAAGCAATTTTCTAACCCTGACCCTTACTTTCACCACCCTGATGAATAGGCAGCAATCAACGTCAAGGCAAGACTGGCCACCACCAAAGGATTATGAGTTGCTGAAGGCTCGGGTGTCTGTTAGATTTTTTAGCAACCAAGTATTTTTTAATTAAGGCATGTACTTTGTTTTTCATACATTGCTATTATGCATTTAAATAAACTAGAATATAGTGTAAACATAACTTTTATATGTTAAAAGTTAAAAGTCAAAAAATTGTGTGACTCGCTTTGTTGTGATATGCACTTTTTTGCAGGGGTCTGAGTGAAATCCACGATTATCTGTGAGATGTGCCCCTTGCTGAGAGCCTGTTAGAGACCAGGCTGTGTGCAAGATGCTGGGGCAGGAGAGACAACAGGCAGAGACGGAGGAGCTATGCCCCTCTAAAACAGATTTGGATGCAGCTGGCATCTAGTACGTGTTTTGATGGGGGAAAAATTGTGTTCACAGTTTGGATGAGAAGGTCAAAATGCACGGAGCTCTGCGTACCCTGGGGCGTCTGCCAACAGGCTGTCACTGTGCCCTGGTCAGGGTTGGAGGAAACGAGCCATCGATGGTTCCTCCCCCAGGGTCCATGCAAGAGGGGACCATGGTCATCAAATGCCATAGGCAAAAACCATTATTGAACAGCCCTGTCTCCATGCTTTGAGCAGGTGGTGTGTGTAATGACGTTATGGGGCAGTATTACCATTCTGATCAGGAAGGGCAGGTTGGCATCCGTCTGTCTCCCATGCCCCAACTCTGTGAAAAGGCTGTCTACAGACTAACTAGGACTTAGAGGAAAAGTCGGCCTGGGTTTTAGAAACCTAGTGGCACCTCAGATTTGATGCTAGTTAATGTTAAATTCTATTAACTTTTTGAAAGTGTGGATTTAACTAGAGATGTGAAATAGTTTTCTCTTATTCCTTCTTAGAAAACAAATTTCATTATCCTGTGCTTTATACCATATGTCACATCAAATGGATGTAGGATTATTTAGCACCATATATGTGCACACACACACACATATGTACACGTGCACGTATACCTATAAACGCGTGTATATGGAATATGAGGTATGTACACACACATTGTGTCTCTGTGTAGACATACATACGTTACGTGAATATGTACACACACACACCGATTTTATCACTGGAAGAAAGTAACTTTACTCTAGATAAACCTAATGTCTTTCTTTTCTAATGGAAAGAGTTGAACAAGATGATCTTTAAGTTTGAATATAGGTTTTAGAGCCTTGGTTATGGTAAAAGGATATAAGAAAAATAGGAAGGGGGTATAATATCCTAATGTCACAGAACACCTCTACTTGTTGCATTTTAATTTGTTCAGTGAAAGGGACAGTAGTTGATCTCATGTCCTTGCTTTTTTCAAAGCTTCTAATTTAATGTATTTGCATCCAATGAGTTGGGAAAGATAGAAATCTCCCTTTACTTATAATAGACCTTAAGGAAATTTTTGATTAGTCTACAAGACCCCAGAGCAAGTATTAATAATAAATAATGAGGGCACATGGCGAATGGTGGATTCATTTGTGGTCTGCACGTTCTCATACCCTTGTGGAAAAAGAAAAGAATCAATGCAATAATGTAAATACAACCTCTTACAATGCCAGAATCTCTTAAGCCTTACACTATTTGATTTATCTTTAAAATCTTTTTCCAATTAAACATGCTGGTGCTTAGAATTAAATAGAAAGCCTTAGAGGATAGGTGGGACTTTGCTTTTAACATAGTTTAAAATACAGACATCCCAGATTTACCTGTTGGAACTGAAGATTTTCTAAGATCAAATACATCATACGTTTGAAAGAAAGAGATGTAATTCCACAAAGTTGCTCTGCAAAGCTCAAGAACAATTACCATCAAGAAATACAGGCTTAAGTCTACATAGCAGTAGAGGATGCAGATTTCTGTCTTTGGAGACCTACAGGAGATTTCAAAGTAAGTTAAACTGAAGCAGTGATTTAGAATTTCCACCTTTATTCTTCTGGCCCACTGAAATGGTTCCTTGATGAACAGAGGGGCTGAAGACTCCAGCTTGTGTAACAGTCCCTTCCCAGCTCAGGTAATCGTAAATACACATCTCTGTGAAACACTCCGCACCTGTGAAGAGTTTTACAATTCAAACATCCTTCTGAAGCATCTCTGGTAAGAAAGCAAGATCATGCCCTGTAGGGGCCCCGTCTTCTACCCAGTCTGGCTCTGCCAAAGCTTCCGAGCAGTGTGCAGTGTTCAGAAGAGCAGCCGTGTTTTACATTTGCCATTCCGTCTTCAGAAAAAACCTTGCCTGGCAGGATTGGTGATCAGCCAATCTACCTACTTAGCCCACAGGAAATGTCATAGATAATTGCTGGATCTCTACACTTATTTTGAATTATGATAATTTGTTCAGTGAAGTTCAAAGAAATTAGGGCATGCTGCCCAGTTTTGTGTTGTTCATCATCCCACTTTTTCTTATTTGCACAATCAGGCAGAGAAGTCTGGAGTGCGCCTGCCTTGGCTTTTTGGTGGGAAAGGGGGATTGTCCTGTGTAAAATGTAATCACATTCCCCAAACCAAAAAAACAGAAGTGGGAAACCTTGCTGACAAATCAAATTGGTGCCATTTCTAGGTACAAGACGCAGTCTAGGAGATGTTCTTTGAATGCTGAACATTGGAATATCTGGTTAATTTTTTACAATTTTACTGAGGTGTAATTGGCATACAATAAATTGAACAAAATGAAATATATAACTTGGTAAGTTTGCTACATGTGTACATCTGTGAAACTATCTTTACCATCAAGATATTGAACTCATTAATCACACACATTAATCAACTCATTAAAATTTCCTTTTGCCACATATTTATTTATTTAAAACATTCACCTTTATTGAGGTATGATTGGCAAACAAAACTGTAAGAGTTCAGCTTTGGGGGGCTGTGGAAAAGCTGGGTGGTGGAATTGGGTGCTCTCTTCCATGGAAGAGCCAAAATAACAAGCAGATGATCACCCTGCAGAGAGAGCACGTGAGGGGTGACCCCGGGATCCCACAGAGGAGTGAAGGAGACCTCTGAGGAGCAGCAGGAGAGGGGACTGAGGCAGCTATGACCAGCTGGGAGGCTCCCCATGTGGGGAAGGGAAAGGGAAAGACCTCAGTCATCCATATCCCCAACACATGAGCACCCCTGGACCCTTGAGAGCTGCCTGGGGAATCAAAGAAAAGGCTTTACCTTACTTGTGCATAACACAGTAGGTGCCTCTTACAGTTTGTAACAACAATATGACACAAATATGTATATGTACACATGTATTTGTGTGTGTACACATAAACCATTTAATCTCAAACCTGAAGATTCCCTGGTCAAGAGTCACAGGCCCTTATCCAGGCTCACCCCAGCTGACATCTCTTCCCCTTTCCAGGGCGAGTGAGAAAGGGGGCCAAGTTGATGATATTTTGCTTCTTACCTTTTTATTATTGAAAATGATAATTTTTCTCACTTTGTTTAAGCTTGTGGAGAGATTTTTAGCATGGCGTTAGTGACAAAGGTCAGGCAGAAATCCATTTGGTCACAATGCAAGTTGACTGTGAACAGGGCAGGATAACCTGATGCTAACTCGGTGAGAGATGAGGGCTGGGAAGGGTCAGAGCAGCCGAGAGCCACGCAGGGGCACATTGCAAGGCCCGCAGATGGGGCAGCTGGGAAGCCTTTCATTAGCCTGGAGGATTTTAGGAATCTGAACATGATTTCCAATGCATGTGCTGCTGACACACCTGCATTCAGTGAAAGTGTGAAGCATTTATTCACTTACATTATAGGAAAGTGTTAGCTCCTGCAGGTTGGGTTCTCAGGGAACAATTGTACTTACCTGCTAGGGTGCAACCTTGCCCTGCTTGTGGAGAGAACTGCCACCCAGTGTCTGATCGGCTGTGTCATTGTGGGGTAGGTCAGCTGAGGAAGATTCATCCTGCAAACCTTGTATTTTGTTTGTCAAGAATGTGAAAATAAAGAAAGGCCACCCAAATGGGAACTGGCCAAGCCTACTACTCAGCCTTTGATATGGGAAAGGAGTAGCCACCATCGCTTTTGCTTGGTAGAGACTAGAACAGACAGGAAGAGTAATGGCTTCATTCTGACAGCAGGGAGGATCCAGGTGTGCGCGAGTGGAGGCTGCTGGGCCAGGCAGTGGCAGGTGGCTCTCTGGAAATGCACATCCCATGGGATTGCTGAAAGGAGCATATTTGGCTTCCACTTGTTGGTCCTGATTTGCAATGGGGGAGGCAAAAAGTAAGGAAGCTATCAGTCTTTGACCAATCCTGACCATTACGGGCCGAAATCTGCAGAGGCTGTGGGTCAGAGAGTTCCATTGTCATCCCTGGTCTGGTCATTGTCACTGTTTATTCAGGCTCTCAAGAGGAACCACCCAAATTTGTTACCATTGTTCTATAAAATATGAACGATGCCCAAGGATTGCCCACTACATTGCACACATTAAACTTTCCACAGGGAGCAGAGGGGCAGCTCCTAATTTGCTGTGTCTAAGGAAGGGACAGTAGCAGTTCCTGGTACACTCCGGCTTGGGAGGAGGAGGACCTGGGTTCAGCCCCAGCTATGCCCCAGGCTGGCTTGGGCAAACAGTCCCCTCTCTCTGGGGCTTGGATGTCTCGCCTTCAAGATAGGAATCATATCGGTTGAATGAAGATAGATTATAATCAATTATTTGTATTATTATAAAACTACAGAAACAGAAGCTCAGAGAATTTAAATAATTTGCTGGAGGATCGGGGACCAGGAATAGGCAGCCATGTCTCAGGTGTGCCTGCAGTCAGGAGTCAGGGCTTTTCCATACCACCAAATGTGAAGACAAAGAAAATCAAAGAAGGGGGCCGTGGAGGAGGAAAGTGAGCTCTGCAGAGCAGGAAACCCAGAGTCAGGAGTGCCTCCTTGCTGTTCAAGTTCAGCCAACAGGAACAGGGCTGCATGAAGGAAGATACAAGTTTAAAGAGCACTTAAGTGACTAAAAAATAAAATGCATGGATCTCTGTAGAGAGCTTTTTGAGGTTGGGTGAGGAATTTAAAAAGATTGTAGTTAACAATAGGTTTAACCCCCTTCACACTTCTCTGGTTGGCTCCATTTTACTCCTGCAGATTTGATCTATTTTAAAGAAATTTGCTGCTTTCAAAGTCATAGTAAATACATGTATTATTGAAATGTGTAAGCCAAATTTCTGTTAAAAAGACCATTTGCATCTAGGAAAAAAAAAAAAAAAGTCGTAAAACACTATATAAATTCAGTAAGCTGCTGTAGTAATCCCAAAGATCAAAATTCTCAAATCCCACAAAGCTCCAGGTGGCAGCTCCGTCCATCCTTGGAGTCATGATTAAGGTGTGGCTGCTGCTGGGTCTCCAGTGACCTTCCTAGGTACATCAAGGGCCTGGAGCAAACCTGGGAGTGCTGTCCTGAGCAAACCAGGTAGGAAAAGACCCAGGCTCAAATCAGGCCTGATCATGGTGTTTGAGGGTAAAGGGGTGACTAGGCCCTGACCCATCCTGGAGAGTGACCCAGAAGAGCAGGAGAGACAAGAGAGGAGCCTGTGTCACTCCGTGACAGGCCCTGCACAGTCCCCGCCCAGACAGCCTTGCTGTTGCCAACACAGGACATATGCTACACTGAGACCTTTGAAGGCAAAGAACTGGCCAGAGCCCGAGAGGAAAGAGATGTCGGAGTGGCCGTTACACCCAGCTGCTGCCTGCAGGGCACCGTGCCGTAGGCTTGTGTGTTAAATCTCAGCCTCCTTATAGACAGCTGTGGAGGATGCTAAGGTTCAGAGGAGGTAAGCAGATCTTCCTCAGTCAAGTGGCTGAAGAAAAAGAAAAAACAATACAATTAAAAATGATTCAAATTTAATTGTGTTTTTCCCTTGTGTGGACCTATAGTTGTAAATGTACTAGTTTCGGATAAGAACTGAGTACATGGGATGTCTGTTTTTCCACTCTTGAGATACTTTGCCTTGGAGAATATTCTCCAAAACTCAAGAAGGGTGGGAGGAGAGGCCTTGGTAAGTTCCCACCTACCGGGTACAATATTTATAGGGGCATATGGCACACTTCCTGAGTGAAGGATGCCACTCTTTCAGACTTTGAACTTACCCCACAAACACAAATAATGTAATCATATGTATCCTCATACTAATACCCCCCCAAAAAAGATGGGAACAATGTGATTAAAAATATGCTTCAAGAGAAGAGAATGTAGTTATTTTGCAATGAATTTGAAAATCTGTAAGAAGTGGATTTGATAAGGATATATATTAAATTACTTCTACAGACATATACTAAATGTGTGCACACACTCAATTGTGTGATAATCTGAATGATATCTTAATTGTAGAAAAATAGAAAAGCTTATCAATATCACTTGTGAACATAGATTTATAAATAAAATATTTGAAAGTATAATGGAATAAATGAGAATTACGTTTGTGATGCAGAGATATTTCAAAATTGGAAAATCCATTAATATAATTCATCTAATGGTTTTTTTTTTCCTCTCAGTGGTTCCTTAAAAGGACACTTAATACTCCAAAGCAATTTTAATATTCCATTTGCAGAAATATACCTTGATTCTTTTACTAAATAGTATTTCTTTGGATTTGTGTATTTCCTCATAGCCCCAGTTCCCTAAAGTATAGAAGCTGTTTCCAGTCTATATTTCATTATAATTAAATAATTAGACCTTTAGGGGGTTGAGTTCTCCAGATAGTGGAATGCATGGTCATGCTCACATTATTTCAGGTGGGATATGTTATTTGTGCTTGCATTTTTGGTCCAACAATCAACACCTATCCCTGCCAATGGATAGAAACATTCACTGCATTTCGGAAGCTTAGTGTGTCCTTGCCCCTTCCTAGTGTTGAGCTGATGAAATAATTTGCATAATGTGCCTTTAAGTAAATGAACTCCCTAGGAAAGGATATGTTTTGGTTGAAGAGTTATTAATTATCTGATAGAGGGTCAGAAAGGAGACTACCCAGTGTGAATGCTGAGCAGTACTAGGAAATGAAGCCATTGTGGGCAGGGCCGTGGGCAGGTGGGAATCTGGAGATCTGGTTCTAAACTATGACCTTGAGATATGCTGGCTTTCACTGATTTCTCTAGTTACTGAAATGGAAAGAATAAAAAAACCTCGTAATGAAGATAAAGATATGTAAAGCTTTTGGCACAAGTGAGACAGTAAGTGGCAGCTACAATCCGAATCATCAGTAAAGATTATAGCAAAATTTCTGCCAAATAATACTGTAAAGATGTAAGGCAATAGAAGCCTGCTATTAGAATCCCACTAAAATAAGGAGATTTTATTAGGAATCCCATTTGGTGGCTATGATCTTTAACGACTAATCTCAGAACAGATGATCTCATAACTGAAGAGAAGAAAGTATTAAACATGATAGCTGCACCTTCACGTACAGGAAGACCGGGAATCACTTACTTAGAAAGAGTTACTGTGATTCTGTTAGTGTTTTACTCGTTCTTGACAGCAAATGCAAGAAGTCTCAAAGTTCATACTTAATCTTATAGAAAAGTTAAGCCATGAAGAGAAAGTATAATTCCTACAGAAATAATTTTCTTTCAAGTAGTCATAGGAATAGAACAATAAAATGTAATTATGTGAAATGACTTACGTGCAGCTTTAAAGAAAGCCGGTGGAAGGTATCATTCAACAGAATGTGAATTTTCCATGGGGCACACATAATACTTTGGCCACTTTATTCAGTCTCCTACTCATACCTAAGTTCGAAATAAGTGATGCAGAAACGCAACTCATTAGTATTAAAACGAAGCAGTTTTGAAGTGGAAAGACAAGCCCATTTATTTTGCATAGAAATGTTTGGGAAGGTATTATATGACCACAACATCACAAACCAGGTCTTTTGAAATATTAAGTTTCAATTTTAACTGCCCTCACCACAGTGAATCTTTTCAAGACTCATTAGACTGAGTCCCTGTTTTTTTTTTTTTCTTTTTTAATATGAACTTGGTGAAGAATCAAACACACTTTAGCACCAAGATATTGGTTTCTAAATAATATTCTCTGTTAAAAAATTTAGGCCCCTTGGAAAATTCACTGATTTCAGTGAATGGTCATGGAAAACACAAGAGGGGTCTAGAATATCTTATTGCAACAAAAAGTTAAAAATACTTCCAGGGTCATAGAAACATATCAAGGGGAGCTGTGACCTACATTGGAGAGCTTCCATGGGGCCAATTTGAAAATTTGAACAACACAATGTATATTTATCAGGACGGATAATGACTCACTGGATAAGATCAGAACCATGGCTCTTGCCTGACATAAGCAAACATAAATAGGATGATTAAAAGCTCTCTCTTGATTATAATGCCTACTAATATATACAGAAAGAATCATAGAATTAAAAAGTCATGAATGGATGTCAAAATGAATAAGTAGATAAAAGTTTCACGAAGATCAGGATATTTTTATATTTTCAAAGTATTTACTTATGAGTTATCTACAAAAGGAAAAGCGTGATCCTACCCTTGGTAAGTTATTTAATCCTACCCTTACCCATGGTAAGTTATTTAAACTTCATCAGTTTTAGGACAATTGATATTATACTATGCACCTCCTTAAATAATGCATACTAATAAGTTAGTAGTTTCAGAATAGATCAAATCATATGTATCAGACATATATACATATAAAATAGCTATAATAAATATATCCTAAGTCATTATGGAACTGTTGGTGATTGTGTGAACCCAATTATGTTGGGCACAGTGGCCTAAAAGAAATAATGTTAATAAATAAGCCGACATTGCTGATGCTGGCATCTCAGAGGTGATCTGTTTCTTCAAACTTATGTCAAAAATCATTTATGCAAAGTAAACCTTTAAGGTACTGAGACTTATTTCCAAGTGCCTTGGAAAAGTAGTTCAGTAGTTGTGAGCGCAGATGAGAGGGTTATACCAGGGACATTTTGTAAGGATATACAATATTTAAACTGCAGCCAACACACGGAGTATCAAGACCAGCCCCTATTGCTGTAGCAGCCTCGATGGTCACAGATGAATGTTGCTTCACACCGGCACAGAACGAGCTTGTTTTCAGCAGAGGGTAACTTGCTCTGAGTTTCAGATGGGGCAAAATCATCGTGCAGGTGCAAGTAAGTGGTGGGTGCCAGGGAAGCCGATGGTTTAGTGGCCTCTGGGCCCAGCTGGGCCAGGCTTCCTGGCTCTGGTTTCTAGAAACAGGGAAGAGGGTTCTTTGCTCCCTGGAGAGGAATGGACAGCTCGATTTTTTGAAGTGCAAGTGTCCCATGACTGTCTGGATGGCTTCACGGGACAGACTTTTCTTGTCCCCAGTGGTCATCCCTGGAGGGTCCAGAAGCACAGAGTGTTAGCTTCAGAGCGGCCCTGGGTGATGGACAGAGCAACCTCTTGGTTTGCACAACAAGCCCCCCCTCAGTATCTCCATGTCACCAGGTTTGCAAATGCCACAGCCCAGCTGAGAATGCACTTTAAGACTCCAAGACCAGGGCTTTTTAAATAATCCTCTGAAGATAACAAATTTCTCACTGATTTTTTAGTGCAAAACTATCAGGCATTTCGCTGTTGGCATCAAAACTTTCCAAGTGCTGGTAATTTTGAATGTGCCAGGGTCTTAAAGGGCCTCTTCAGGCCTCTAGAGCTGTGGTCCTCCACCCCTGGGCTGAGGACCCGTATTGCTTTGTGGCCCATCAGGAACTGTGCTGTAGGAGCTGATCAGCAGGCGAGCAAACCAAGCTTCCTCTGTATTTACAGCTGCTCCCCCTTGTTCTCACTGCCTGAGCTCTGCCTCCTGCCTGATCAGGAGTGACATTAGGTTCTCATGGGAGTGGGAGCCCTCCTGTAAGCTTCACATGCAAGGGATCTAGGTTGTGTGCTCCTTTTGCGAATCTAATGTCTGGTGACGTGAGGCAGCAGTGCTGATGCTGGGACCATCTAGTTGCAGGAAAACAAGCTCAGGGCTCCTGCTAAGTCTGCATTATAGGGAGCTGTATAATTCTTTCACTATATATTACAATGTAGCAATAATAGAAATAAAGTGCTCATTAAAGGTAATGTACTTTGGGTGGCGCCTGTGGCTCAGCGGGTAGGGCGCCGGTCCCACATGCCGGAGGTGGTGGGTTCAAACCCATCCCTGGCCAAATAAAAAAAAAAAAAAAAAAAAAAAGGTAATGTACTTAAATCATCCCCAGACCAGCACTTCCCCCACCCTGCTCCGTGGAAAACTAATCTTCCCTGAAACTGGTACATGGTGCCAAAATAATTGGGGACCTCTGCTCTGAGAATGTGTCTGGGGGTGAGTTTGTTTCTTAGGTATGTGTGTCATGGTTTTAATTCCCGGGGCAGGATCAGCCACAATGCAACTGACATACTCAAGCTTACATTTTCGGTTCCAGGACTGAAGGTTTTCCCCTCAACTTTCTCAGCTGACTTAGTCCCTCAGGAGTCAGCTCAAATGTCAATGCCTCAAAGCTAAGGTCTATGGAATTCTTCCTTCCTTCCTTCCTTCCTTCCTTCCTTCCTTCCTTCCTTCCTTCCTTCCTTCTTCCCTCCCTCCCTTCCTCCCTTCCTTCCTTCCTTCCTTCCATGATTTTTTTCTTTCCAGTTTTTTGCTGGGGCTTGGTTTGAACCCGCCACCTCCGAAATATGCGGGGGGAGGGCGGGGGTGACCGCAGGCGAACTCTTTCAGCTAAATGCTTTTGAGGAGGGGGCAGTTTTTCTCACCATCCACCTCCTCTGTATATGGGGCCGGCACCCTACTCCTTTCACCCACAAGCGCCACCCGTTAACTTGTATTCTTTTTCCTTTCTGTAGAGACAGAGTTTCACTTTATTGCCCTCGGTAGAGTGCCGTGGCCTCACACAGCTCACAGCAACCTCCATCTCCTGGGCTTAGGCGATTATCCTGCCTCGGTCTCCCGAGTAGCTGGGACTAGAGGCGGCCGCCACAACGCCCGGCTACTTTTTTGTTGCAGTTAGGCGGGCCTAGGGTTGAACACACCACCCTCGGTATATGGGGCCGGCGCCTTGCTCACTGAGCCACAGGCCCCGCCCCCGTTATCTTATATACTTAACAAGAGCTTCCCCCCACACATACAGCTCTCCAGATACAGTGAAACCAGGTGTGGGAGAAGGATCTTTAACTAAATCGAATTAGGTTGGGCGACGTGAGGCGGCTCAGGCCTGTAATCATAGCACTTTGGGAGGTCTAGGTGGGCGGATCGCTTTAGCTCACTGAGTTGAGCTCCTGAAAATGGGTTTGTTCGTTTGCTTTCCAGTTCTGGCGGAGTCCGGGCTTGAACCAACACCCACGGTATAATATGGGGCCGGCGCCCTAATCCTTGAGCAAGGGGCACACGCGGAGGTGGGGGGTGAGAAAAACGGCCCCCTCCTCAGAATCATTTAGTTGCAAGAGTTCGCCTGCGGGCACCCCCGCCCTCCCCACGCATATTTCGGAGATGGCGGGTTCAAACCAAGCCCCCGGAAAAAACTGGAAAGAAAAAAAAAAAAACAGAAAGAACGAAGGAAGGAATGGAGGGATGGAGAAAGGATGGGAAGGAGGGAGGGAGGGAAGGAAGGAAGGAAGGAAGGAAGGAAGGAAGGAAGGAAGGAAGGAAGGAAGGAAGGAAAGAGAAAGAGTAAAAGTAGTTCAGTGCCTGTTCCTCAGAGGAGTAGGGCACCGGCCCCAAGTACCAGAGGCGGCGGGTTGAAACCGGGCCCCAGTCAAACACCGCAGAAGAAGGAAAATATTTAATAAATAGATAAATAAATAGGCTGGCGTGGCGTGGGGGGGTGGTGCATAGCACAGTGGTTAAGGCACCAACCACATCCACCGAGGAGGCTGGCGGATTCCAGCCCTGTCTGACAACCTAAACAACAATGACAACTGCAACAAAGCAAAAATACCCCGGCGCTGTGGCGGGCTCATGCAGTCCCAGGTACTTGGGAGGCTGAGGCCAGACAATTGTTAACGCCCAAGAGTTGGAGGTTCTTGAGAGGTGTGACACCACACCACCGCATTTACGGAGGGTGACTCAGTGAAGGTCTGCCTCACCAAAAAAAAAAAAAAAAAAAATCAAATGGAACAAAAAATAAATTAATAAATGATAAAATCAATCTAATAAAGAAGTAAATAGACACGTAGCACAGTTCCTGGAACAGAAACCCTTCCTCTCCCCGAACCCCCGCTTTCCAATCCAGAAAAAAACTTCAGTAATGAATTAAGTGTTTTTTTTTTTTTTGTAGAGACAGAGTGTCACTTTATGCCCTTCGGATAGAGTGCCATGGCATCACACAGCTCACAGAAACTTCCAACTCCTGGGCTTAAGCGATTCTCTTGCCTCAGCCTCCCGAGTAGCTGGGACGAAAGGAGCCCGCCACCATGCCCAGCTATTTTATGGTTGCAGTTCAGCGGGGCCGTGTTTGAACCCGCCACCCTCGGTCTGTGGGGCTGGCGCCTTACCGACTGAGCCACAGGTGCCGCCCATCAGTTAAGTTTTCGCTGTTCCATTTTAGAGAAGAGCTAAGCAGCCGAGCACAGAGGCGCTGACCTGACCTGACCTGACCGGAGCCGAGGTTGAAGGGAAGAACTCCTAGGATCTGTCCCCGCCCTTCTCCGC
Source organism: Nycticebus coucang (assembly GCF_027406575.1). Lineage (NCBI taxonomy): Eukaryota > Metazoa > Chordata > Mammalia > Primates > Lorisidae > Nycticebus > Nycticebus coucang. Next base: position 41,235 of record NW_026515583.1, read on the forward strand.
GCCGCCTCCCCACTGGGCTTTGAGAGGACGGATCTGCCCCCAGGGAACAGCTCCATACACACCCAAAGAAGTTACGGGGTCGGGGCGGTTGATCTCCACTCTAATGCTAGCATTCTGGGAGGCCGAGGCCAGTGGAGACAGGAGAGGACCGCCCCACACCCCACCATGGTCCCACCTGTTCGGGAGTCTGAAGCAAAAGCATCCCTGGAGCTCAAGAATTCGAGCGTGCTGTGTGACTTGTGAATGGCGCCACGCCGCTCTTCCCAGTGAAGGTGGACTGAGGGTGTATGGCCAAAAAATATATAAATAAATAAATAAATATATAATCCCACACACATATACTGTCCTAGCTGGTTGTGTAGACCTGAATGAAGAAGAGGTTTTTTTTTGTTTTTGTTTTTTTTTTATAGGAATGACACACCCCCTAGGCTCACACGCTGCCGAGTTCGCTCCTGAGCTCTAGTGGTTACACAGGAGGCAAGCAGTGCGTATTGTCAGAACAACCGTTTCAGAATAAAGGGAGAGTGAGAATAAGGGGGGAGAGAGACGGAGAGAGGGGAGAAAGGGAGGGAGGGAGGGAGGGAGAGGGGGGGGAGAGAGAGAGAGAGAGAGAGAGAAGACGAACACGAAAGAAGGAACACGGGGTTTGGAGGAGCGAGGCGAGTCTCAGAGCCTCAGGGGAACCACAACTTATACAAGGCCGCCACCTGCTGGACTGACTAGGCCAAAGCACGCAGAAGAGACATCTGGTCGACCAACAAGCGCTAAGGTGACAAGATCCCCGCTCTGAGGTCGGCCACGGACGTCTGGTCATCTGCAGGGCACTGTGGAGACCCAAGTTTCCTCACACCCACATGTGCTCTACGTGGGTGTCATGCATGCCTGCCTGCCTGGCAGGAGAACCCGGCGTGCTCATTCTTAACTAGCTCTGGTGTTTCATATGCAGGTGCGGGGGCCAGGTTTGGGGGGATGTTACGAGGGAAGGAGAGAAAGAAAGGGGAGAGGGAGTGGAGGACGGAGGGATGTGTGTGGCAGCATCTCCTTTAGTAGTTCATAGGCGTCATGATCATGTGTTCGAGCACAAGTGTGAGATGCGCAATGAGAGAAACAAGGGATAAAAGAAGAAAAAAGAAACCCCGAAAGTGGTGCCTTGGGACACGCAGTCAGAACAAGTCAGCAACCTGCAGACACGGAGGACCGGCCCTCTCCGCAGCCAATTGGAGGCCGACAAGAGGTCAGGAGCTGGGGCCCCAGCGGGGGTTTTGCTCAGTTCAGAAACGCGTGTGCCCCTGGCTCAAGGATTAGGGCGCCGGCCCCATATCATACCGTGGGTGATGGTTCAAGCCCGGACTCCGCCAGAACTGGAAAGCAAACAAACAAACCCATTTTCAGGAGCTCAACTCAGTGAGCTGAAGCGATCCGCCCACCTAGACCTCCCAAAGTGCTACGATTACAGGCCTGAGCCGCCTCACGTCGCCCAGCCTAATTCGATTTAGTTAAATATCCTTCTCCCACACCTGGTTTCACTGTATCTGGAGAGATGTATGTGTGGGGGGAAGCTATTGTTAAGTATATAAGATAACGGGGGCGGGGCCTGTGGCTCAGTGAGCAAGGCGCCGGCCCCATATACGGAGGGTGGTGTGTTCAACCCCAGGCCCGGCCGAACTGCAACAAAAAAGTAGCCGGGCGTTGTGCGGCCGCCTGTAGTCCCAGCTACTCGGGAGACCGAGGCAGGATAATCGCCTAAGCCCAGGAGATGGAGGTTGCTGTGTGCTGTGTGACGCCACGGCACTCTACCGAGGGCAATAAAGTGAAACTCTGTCTCTAGAAAACGGAAAAAGAATACAAGTTAACGGGTGGCGCCTGCGGGTAAAGGAGTAGGGTGCCGGCCCCATATACACAGGAGGTGGGTGGCGAGAAAAACTGCCCCCTCCTCAAAACCATTTAGTTGAAAGAGTTCGCCTGCGGGCACCCCCGCCCTCCCCCCGCATATTTCGGAGGTGGCGGGTTCAAACCAAGCCCCGGCAAAAAACTGGAAAGAAAAAAAACAAGAAAGAACGAAGGAAGGAAGGGAGGGATGGAGGGAAGGAGGAGGGGAAGGGAAGGGAAAGGAAGGGAAGGGGGAAGGGAAGGGGGAAGGGAAGGGAAGGGAAGGGGAGGGTGGTTCAGTGCCTGTTCCTCAGAGGAGTAGGGCACCGGCCCCAAGTTCCAGAGGCGGCGGGTTGAAACCGGGCCCTAGTCAAACACCGCAGAAGAAGGAAAATATTTAATAAATAAATAGATAAATAAATAGGCTGGCGTAGGGTTGGGGGATGGTGCATAGCACAGTGGTTAAGGCACCAACCACATCCACGGATGAGGCTGGCGGATTCCAGCCCTGTCTGACAACCTAAACAACAATGACAACTGCAACAAAGCAAAAATACCCCGGCGCTGTGGCGGGCTCATGCAGTCCCAGGTACTTGGGAGGCTGAGGCCAGACAATTGTTAACGCCCAAGAGTTGGAGGTTCTTGAGAGCTGTGACACCACACCAAGGCAATCTACGGAGGGTGACTCAGTGAAGGTCTGCCTCACCAAAAAAAAAAAAAAAAAAAAAAAAAAAAATCAAATGGACCAAAAAATAAATTAATAAATGTTAAAATGGATGTAATAAAGAAGTAAATAGACACGTAGCACCGTTCCTGGAACAGAAACCATTCCTCTCCCCCAACCCCCGCTTTCCAATCCAGAAAAAAACTTCAGTAATGAATTAAGTGTTTTTTTTTTGTTTTTTTTTTTTTTGTAGAGACAGAGTGTCACTTTATGCCCTTCGGGTAGAGTGCCATGGCATCACACAGCTCACAGCAACTTCCAACTCCTGGGCTTAAGCGATTCTCTTGCCTCAGCCTCCCGAGTAGCTGTGATGACAGGAGCCCGCCACCATGCCCAGCTATTTTTTGGTTGCAGTTCAGCAGGGGCCGGGTTTGAACCGGCCACCCTCGGCATATGGGCTGGCGCCCTACTCACTGAGCCACAGGCGCCGCCCCTGTGTGTTTATTTTTAATTAATTAATGTTTCAAAATTCCTATTCGAGAACTGGGCAATCACTCTGATCAGACGTGGTGATAGGTATTGTTGAAATGACTCTCATGACTGCTGAGATTAGTGCTAAGGAGAGGTGTGTTGTCATTTTATTTTCCAGATTTCCCGATTACTTAAACTTGAAGATTTTAAGGCTTTTTTCCCTCTCCTTGTCTGATGTGTTGCTCTAATACAAGCAATTTATAAAACTGGAATGTTGGTAATATGAGAGTTTTCCATGGTAAATAACTTCTTAAGATGAATAGTTTCCACTCCATTTGAAGGCTTTTATGCTCATGCCAGAACCATGACTTATACTATCTGCACTGTGACATTTTTTAGACTGATTATTTTTCTGCAGCTAGTTAATTATAAGTAAGTATATATATAATTTTTTTAAAAAGTGTATTAAAAATGCCTACCCAAGAGTTCTCCATAAGATATTCCTGGGGAATAGTCACACTTTTAACATACTCAGGGAAAGGGTGGTATTTTAGACTGGACACAAAATTTCAAAGAATAAAGTGAATACAGTAGGCTGTCACATTCTTTCACTAGAAATATAAACTGAAGCAATTTTCAAAGTTTTATGAAGATTTCAAGCAAATTCCCTTAACTGTATTTCTAATTTTTAAATATAAATATTTTCTTTTCATTCTTCCCATTAACCTTTATTCTGTATTTACTATATTCCAGATACTGTATTCCGGTAGGTTCTGGGAAACTAAAGATGACCAGTATTTGCTCCACAGTTCACCAGGGAGTTAGGAAAATTGTGCATCTGGAGAGAGATTTTGGTTGTGTTGAGGGGATTTGAGTCAAACATAATTTGGGAGGCCTTTTTTGTCTTTTTAGTCACACTCCTCCACAGATCAGATGCAAAACGTATCAGTACTCCCCCCAAATTTCCCCCAGAACAGAAACCAGTTTAAAATGCAACCAATAATCCAGTCCCTTTCTTCCATCCTGCAGGGAGAAGCAATGCTCAACTGTCACCTCTGCCAAGAAAGAGAGGCTCTCATTGAAGCTCGCAGGATTGGAGAGTGTTCCTCTGGCAGAATCATCCCCTGCCAGAGGATGGAAATGGTTTATTTTGAGAACACCATCCTTACACGTGTGTCCTGACATATCTGGGACCCCGGCTGGGTGTCAGTTTCTTGCTCAGAGAACCTATGATTGGGATTCTCTGGAGGAAATGTTCCAAACGAATTAATTAACGCCACCAGCGGCAAGTTCAATACCACTGCACTGAGACCCAGCTCTGTATCAGTGCATGAATGAATTACCAGTACTCATGTAATTTGCAAATAATCATCATTATAATGCAATAGAAAATTTCTCTAGCCCATTTAAACTGAATAATAGCTCAGCAGAGAGCTGCAGGAAGCCCACCACACCTTCCAAAGTATCTATTGACAGACCTATGTGAAGTTTTACCTCCAGGTCTTTTAATAAGAGAGTATCTGTGTGGACACAAGGTCACCTCTTTCATGCATTAAACCAATTGAATGAGGTCTGATAACTCTTAAGGGAAATCAACGCTGAAAATGCTTTTGACTTTGGGGAGACATGGATGGAATACTTCATCAGATTTTACTCAGCATGCAACAGTTCTACACACTCCACAAAAGGCATGTCTCAATCCCTTCTCCTTCCCTTCCCTTCTTTATTCCATCTCCAAACAGCCTGGGGATTTAGTGGATGTGGATTTAATATAAGAGGTGGAAAGAGGAAGAGTATCATAGAAAAAGAAATATGCCTCTTCTGATCACAACTAACTTGATTCGATTTTCTCCCTATTCCTGGCATGCAGTGGGATTGAACCAAATCCATAAACACCACCCTCTTTGTTCTAAATAACTTGAATAAGGTCATGGACTGGCAGGGATGACTGTCAGATAGTCTTATATTAGCTATATTATATATATTCAGATACATACATACATATATATATATGTATCTTCAGTTATAAGATACATGTTCCTGTATCTTATCCCCATTTTTTAAACATAGCTTCAAATTTGCTTTAGTCAAGTGGATAAAGCAATGATTTTATTAAAATGTGTCAAGAAAACTTTGCATTGAGATTCGAAATGGAGTACAATACAATAGAACTTAAGTAGGGATTCCAGATCAGCCTTCCAAAGCTCCCCCCCTATGCAATTGTTTTAGGTGACTTACTGAAGCTTGAGCTTCAAACTAAGGACATCAGAATCATAATGGCCGCTTAGTGGGATAATGATAATTAGCACACAAAAGCACAGTTAATTGCCATGAAGGTTGTGACACAGACTGACAGATTGAGTCAAAGTAAAATAGAATTATGATGCCTCAGCCAAGATGCCTTTATAAACAAGGCTGTGAGACTCCAATTCAAGTATAATAAGGTAGAATTAGGAATCAGTTTTTCTCTCATCCACCTTTTTCCAGATATATTGGATTATTTACACAAAACCTGAAAATAATAACTCAAATGGTCTTTACTTTGCAGAAGTATTTACAGTTGATATTCCTTGTTCTCACTAGTTAAGTTCTATAAAGTCACTTCAGACACAATTGCTCCAGGGAAATTAGAGGGTTAGGTTCCTAAGAGCCTCTGGGTGACAAGATTTTTTGTCAACCAATAAAGACAGTTTCTTCAATATATATTTTTGATTGATTAACATTGAGCTCATGGCTTACAGCATTGTAAGTAACCCTTGCCTGAAGAAAACTTATCTAAGATACGCGTTTTCACTGTAAGGCACATCACAGCTTTTTGTGGTTAGGAACACTAGACAGCACTCCAGTACTATGCATGAGGACATTTTAAACATCAAAATCTCAAATAAAACAAAAAAACAAACCCACAAAAATTGGATAACTGCTAGATATCCTGCAAAAAGCAAACTTTTTTTTTTTAAATATGTCTAAAGCAAACTTAACAGTGTGAGAACGAACAAGAGAGCAGACAATCACTCTGTTTGATCAAAGCTGGGAACGTGTGTATTGGGCAGCTTAAATTTGTAATTTCTCTATGTGTGTCTACAAGTGTCTACTCTGGAGCCTTCACCATTGACTTTGAGATTAGAAATAAATTTGAGCAAATGGGCAAATTCACAAAATACAGATCTCCAAATAATGAGGATCAATTATACCAAATGTCTCCTTTACATGGCTAGCCACCTCAGCCCAGATCTGACAGGGATTCATTTATGTATACTCAATTTGCAATCATTTTAGGAAGACAGTATTGTGAGAATAAAAGGTATCTTTTATACGGTCTTCTGCCCGCTTCCTCATATAAATTGCATGCCACAATCACATGAGAATTTTTTCTACTTCAGAAAACCTCAAGCGGATTTTGGTGATTTTGTTCTTGCTGATCAACTTTGTAATTCATGCACTTGTTCACAAACTAGGACAGCTTCAAGAACTAAAGGAAGGATTATAAAAAAAGAGAGAACTTAGTAAAGTAAGAAGTGTGTGTTTTTAGGAATTGAGAAAACTTGAGTTCTAATCTTGGCCCCCAAAACAACATGATCTTAGATGAAAAATACAGATTGACAATTACCTGTACAGAGGAAATCAAGCTATGGATTATAAAGAGTCAGGTTCTACATACCAAATTTTTTTACTCTGTTATGAAGACTTTGAAATTAAATGGTTTGTATATGCATTCTTTGAGCATATTGTTAAAAATTCAGATTTGAGTGGCTCAGCCTGTGTTAGGAGGTTGATAAGATACCCTCCTACCCTGCCCCAGGCTGGACTTGGTGACTGACAGCTGTAATCAGAGCACTCTGGGAGGCCAAGGTAGGTGCTTTGGTGAGCTCACAATTCGGCCTGAGCAAGAATGAGTACCTGTCTCTCCTACAAGTAGAAAAACTAGCTGGTGTTGTGGCAGGTGCCTATAGTCACAGCCACTCAGGAGGCTTAGGCAAGAGGATCACTTGAGCCCAAGACTTTGTGATTGCTGTGAGCTATCAGAATGCCACGGCACTCTAGCCTGGGCAACAAAGTGAGAATCTGTCTCCAAAACAAACAAACAAAAAAAGGTGCTCCCCACCCCCAGTGATTTGTGGCTTCTGATATTTGTGCACTTATTTAATTTCTTTCCTTTTATATGTTGACTAGACTTATTATTCACTGAAGGGATGGATATCACATCCACGATGGGCTTGCACAAAGACTGTGACTTCCATTCTGGGTGCTGTCTGTTTCTCTCTTAGAATGGCAGCTACCATGTTGGAAACACGCTCCAGTAGCCACATTGCAAATACCAAGGCCTGCCAGCAATCCTATGAATGAGATTCAAAGTAGATATTTTGAAGTCTACCAACAGCTCACAAGGAAGCAGATTTTATAGTCCCAGTAAGAAAGCCTTGAGGTGATTGAATCATTGGCTGAGTGCTTGATTGTAACTTCACGACTGTTAGCCAGAAGCACCCCATTAAGCATAAATAGTATGTATCCTCCAGAACAACAAAAGCATTGCATAATTAATGCTTGTTGTTTTAAATCCCTATATTTCATGGTAATTTATTTACATAGCAATAGATATCTTCCCCCAAGATATTCTGATATGGACATTTTACAAATAAGCCAATTGATTTTGACTCAGCTGGTTCATAATCTACTCTTTATTAAGCCCTGGAATTTGGAACTACAAAGAAATCAAAGAATTCATCAAATCATATATCTTTTAATTTTATCCCAAACAACTGATGCCTCTATTTACATAATAATAATTACATATTTTAATATTTTTCATTTTTATATTCTTTTGGGGGGCACAGAGTCTCACTATGTCACCCTTGGTAGAGTCATAGCTCACAGCAACCTCCAACTCTTGGGCTTAAGAGATTCTCTTGTGGGCGGCGCCTGTGCCTCAAAGGGGTAGAGAACCGGTCCCATATGCCGAAGGTGGCCGGTTCAAACCCAGCCCCGGCCAAAAAAAAAAAGAGATTCTCTTGCCTCAGCCTCCCAAGTAACTAGAACTACATATATACAGTTTTAGTATCATTTTTAAACACAATGTGTCCTGCTTTTTTCCCCATCACTAAATCGTTTTCTATGCCCTAATTTTTTAAAACTGCTGAATATTTCTTTTCAGAATATACTTCAAATTACTTAAGAATTTCTATTATTGAGCATTTAAATTGCTTGTGTTCTGTGATAAATAACTCACTGATAAATATAGTGAAATGAAATTTTACATATATCCTTAATTTTTTCCTTAGAATAAATTCCTATAATTTGAGCTCTTAGGTCAAAAACAATTTTGCTTATTCTTAATTATTAGATTCTTTTATTATAAACAGCTGTAATCTTCAAAAATTAGAAGAGATAGGGGAGGGTTCTAGGCATTATTCCCAATACCCTCAAAAGAATGTGGCAAACGTTAATAAAAGAAAATTAAGGGTAAATTCTTCACATGTAACAACATAGCAGACAGTTTAAAAAAAAAGAATAGTCATTTATGCTCTAAGCTCAATAAAGTCCCAACTCTGTTATTATGGAATTTACAGTAGTGCTTTGAAGGAAACATTCACCAGAGGCAAGAATGTTGCAAGGGCAGGATTGAATTAAAGTCTTAGTTGGAGTCAGGTAACAAAATCCTCTGGAAATTTCTCAACACAAATCTGATTAGAATCATAAGCGCAGAGCAGCATTTCTAAGAATGTTGGGCTGTTGCACTGACAAGATTCTCATGCTATACTGTGCAAAGCCCAAACTCACTGAGCCACAGTGCTAACCAAATCTTTGTCTTAAACACCAAGCATTTCACTAGTGAAAATAATCATTCACCAGCAATAATAATCATCACTGTCTTCAGTTATGCCAATTAGCAAAGCTTCCACCCTTCAGTTCTATCCAGTAGATCCTTGATATTAAATACAGTGAATTTAATCTTAGGGGAGTTTTTGATGAGAAGCCTATAGATGCAAACCGTAATTCTGACCTCTGAAATATGTATTCTGGATTAGAGAATTGCAAATGTTAACCAGTAGCAGCACTTGTATAGGTTAAACCCAACACACCCAAAAACACGCACACAGCCATCATCTATACTTCACACTAGGTAACAGTTTTAATTAAAGTAAACATTATATGGAAATTTATACACATTTTAAATATGAGATCTATTCATTTTGCCAAAGTTTGCACCAATTTGCTCTTTCATCACCGTTTTCATTGCCTACTTGCTAAATGAGTATTATAATTTTACTTATATCTTTTCTCATTTGTGGCCATGAAATGTTTTTCTTTTCCATTTCTTTTATTACGAGTGAGATGAAAGTTTTTTGTAAGTTTTTGTGTTACATGCATTTTATGAATTACCTCTCTGCATTCTGTGTTCATTTGTTTGCGTGTTCATTTTCATACTACAGATTAGTCGAACTTTTCAGTATATTTAAGATAATAAACTTTTATCTATTGCAGATTTTCTTTGTATTTTCCTTAAACTTCAGAAATATTTGGGCCTGGGCACAGTGGCCCATGCCTATAATCCTGGCACTCTGGGAGGCCGAGATGGGTGGATTCCCTGAGCTCACAGTGAGATTCTATCCCTAAAAATAACCGAGCATTGTGGCCAGCACCTGTAGTCTCAGCGACCTTGAAGGATGAGGCAAGAGAATCTCTTGAGCCTGAGGGTTTGAGATTGCTGTGAGCTGTGATGTCACAGTACTCTACTGAGGGCAACAAAATGAGACTCTGTCTCAAAAAAAAAAAATATATATATATATATAGAGACCCATTTTACATTTTTATGTAATTAAATTTATCAGTTTTTCCTTACATTTCTCTTTGATGTCATATTTTTAAAGTATTTTCTTAGGTTTGACATCCAGAATGGTAAAGCAGGGCATTCAACAGATTCACTCTTCAGGAAAACAAGAATAACTAGAGATGAAAATTATTTAAACACACATATTCAAAGCCTCTAGAACTAGTTTTAAGGGGACATATCAAACAAAGAAAAATTCTGGGGGTCAAGGTCTCACACTGTTGCCCCAACTAGAATGCAGTGGCACAATTAGAGCTCACAGAAATCTCAAACTCCTGGCTCAAGCAGATTCTTCTGCCTCAGCCTTCCAAGTAACTGGGACTACAGGCACATAGCGAGACACCAAGCTGAGCTAATCTGTGTGTGTATGGGTAAGAAGAAATGAGGTCTTGCTATATTGCTTATAAAGAAATATTTATTTTTTTATTTAATATATTTTAAATGGAATTTATTCTATTAATGGCCTGAAAGGGCACAGTTGGGGAGGGGCTTAAGACCACAGCAGGAGAGCCCACTGCCCACCTCAGGGCGAGGGGAAAAAAAAAAAAGAAAGAAAAGAAATGTTTATTTGAGTCCTGGGCCTGGGGGCTTAGGCCTGTTATCCTAGCATTTTGGAGGCAGAAGTGGGAGGATCTCTTAAGCTCTGGAGTTCCAGACCAGCCTGAGCAAGTGTGAGACCCATCTCTACTACAAAAAAAAATAAATAAATAAAAAAAAAAATAGCCAGGCATTGTAGCAAGGGCCTGTAGTCCCAGCTACTTGGGAGGTTGAGGCCCGAGGACCACCTGAACCTAAGAGGTTAAGGTTGTGGTGAACTACTCCAGCCTGAGGAGACAAAGTGAGACTCTGTCTAAAAAAAAAAAGTAATTCCATAAAATCTGCTAAAACTCACCAAGAACAGTGACAGTCTGTAACATCTGAACCATGAACTTCTCCCAGCTCAGCAAGACAGAAACTCCTCTCCAGGTGAATACAGCCAAAAACGCAGTGCTTCCCCAGAGTTCCCAGTAGAGGGAATATATGTGAGCATCCTTTGGGGAGGGGCACACCTTTGCCATTTGTTATCCCCTCTACAATTACCTGTTGCAGAGGCTAAATACTAGGGGAGTGTGGCCAAGAGATCAGGGCTACCTCCCAAACAGCCCCCAATCATAGAGCAGAGGCTGTTCCTCTAGGACAGCAGGCAGAAAGTACTGGGATCCCAACTATATACTATTTTAAATTACACACAAACTTTATGGCCACCCTGTACAGGAAGCTACTATCCCCAAGATCCCTCCTAAATCTAAGGATGTCGTTCAAACATATCCCACTGTCCCCACAATCAGTTCCAAAACCATGGCTCAGAAATTTTCTCCAAGGAGAGAGGTTAGCCATAAGGAAAAGCAAAACAAAACAAACAAACAAAAAAATCTTTGACTTTACTTGAAACAGAGTGTGGAGACATTCATTCCTATTGGGTGCTTTCAAATACAATGGAGATTTTGGAGAAATGCAATTAGGAAGAAGATGGTAGCTTCATGAGGGATATTAACTAGATCACAAACCAATAGGCTTACCAGAGAGAAAATCGGGGGAAAAGTGAGTCAAGGAGAGCTTTCTTTGGGTCAGAGAAAAATGCAGACGTTGATCTCAAAATTACTCCATAAAGGAGGCCAAATTTAATTAGAATGGTCTCAGTCTAGGGAGCAATTTATGCTCCAGGGTATTGTCAAAAACAATAGATCAATCAGTTGGGAATTAGTAGAGCTTAACAGCTGGTTGTAATCATGGAAAAAGAGAGGGGAAGACAATCCTTCCACAGTTATCCCAGGATGACTGTGCACATGCCAGCCTGCCGCTCCCTTGGAGGAGCCAATTCAGAGTCTTCACAGTATGAGGGAAATAAGACTTCAATATAATAGCCCAGCAAGTGACTATACAAATAAACAAGCAAACAAAGATAAACACTGGAGGCAAGAGGAAACAAGGAACAGCTCTGCACATTTGTAACAATGTATTATCTAAAACATCCGGTTCTCAACAACAATTACAAGACATGCAAACAAGAAAGTGTGAAGCATACAAGAGAAAAAGAAAAAACTTCCAGGGAACCATTATAAATATGTTTACACCACTAAAGGAAAGAATGACTGAAGAAGCAAAGGAAGACATGACGACATTGCCACTTTTATCACAGAATGTCAATAAAGAGAAATTATTTTTAAAAAGGTCAGTGGAATTATTTCTGGAGTAACAAACAACAACAACAAAAACTCCCCTTATACATGGATATCCAGAGCAGCATTACAGCGTTATTCAAAGTAGTTCAAAAGTGTAAAAGACCGTGGTGGCTCATGCCTATAATCACAGCACTCTGGGAGGCCCAGGCAGGTGGATTGCTTGAGCTCATAAGTTCAAGACTAGCCTGAACAAGAGCAATACTCTTAAAAACAGTTGGGTGTTGTGGCAGACACCTATAGTCTCAGCTACTCGGGAGGCTGAGGCAAGAAGATCATTTGAGCTCAAGAGTTTGAGGTTGCTGTGAGCTATGATGCTACTGCAGTCTACACAGGGTAAAAAGTGATACTCTGTCTAAAAAAAAAAAAAAAATGGAAAAGACCTAAGTATTTATCAAATATTTTCATCTCATGTGGCATATTCATAAAATTGAATACTATTTGGCCATAAAAAGTAACAAATTAATGCTACATCATGCATAAATCTTATAAACTTTATGCTAACTTGAAGAAGGCAGTCAAAACAACATATTTTCTATGATCTCATTCATATGAAATAACCAGACCAGGAAAATATATAGAGACAGAACGTAGGTTACTGGGCACTTGGGCATGAGAGGGTTGGAAGATAAGGAGATAGAGGAGTGATTAAAGGTACAGGGTTTATTTTGGTATGATGAAAAAATTCTAATTATTTTCCTAATGGTTACATAGCTATGAGACCATACTAAAAAACAAGTGCTTGATATATAAATTACATAAATAAAACTGTTACAAAAAATCCTTTTCATTTCAAAGGAATATAAACATGCACTTACATTTCTCCTATCACGGTAATGCTTTTATTCTTAAAATATTGGTCTTTAATTCTTCTAGCATTAATTTTATTTTATGGGTGATTTTTATTTATTTTAATATTGTTTTTGTTTACTAAATGGTTAGCCAGTTGTATCAACATCTTTGCATGTGGCAGTTCAGCCATAACATCATTAATTCTACTGTGGAAATAAGGGTCTATATTGAATTTTATGGGAAAAAGTGCTTAATTAAAAGAACACAATTAAGGGGCTCTCACATGAAAGCTATAACCCAGCTACAACTTAACAATAGGGGAAAGTGGGAAAGGGGGTGGGTGGGTAGAGGGAGGGGAATCGGTGGGATCACACCTGTGGTGCATATTACAGGGGTATTTGCGAAACTTGGTAAATGTAGAATGTAAATGTTTTGGCACAGTAACTGAGATAACGCCGGAAAGGCTATGTTAACCACTGTGATAAAAATGTGTCAAATGGTTTATGAAGTGAGTGTATAATGCCCCATAATCATATCATTGTATACACAGCTAAGAACTGTGTATATTCACATTTTTATTTATGATTTAATAAAAAAATTAAAAAAAAAAGATACTAAAGGGAAAATTCAAGAAATAGCACTTGGCTGGAAACATTTTACTCAGAGATCCTACTTTGAGGAAGCTTAAGTATGAAATTAAAGGTGACTATCTCTGGGAAGAGAAGAGTGCTCCTACAAATCAAGGGTATAGTTACTCTTGTGAGAGTAAAAAGCTTATTCAAAGAAAAGAAGCTTATTCAAAGAAGCTTATTCAAAGAAAAGCTTATTCGAAGAAATAATAGCAGAAAACATTTTAAACCTAGGGAAAAATATATATATACATGTACAGGAAAATCAAATGTCACCAATCAGATTCAAGCCAAATAATAACACCCCAAGACATGTATTAATATGAATGTCAAATACAAAAAGAGGATCCTAAAAGCATCAAGGGAAAAGAAGCAAATAATTTAATTCCATTCAAAAGAATTGAAATTCTACCTTGCATCTTCTCAGACCACAAGGCACTAAAAGTGGAACTCAACTACAACAAAAATGCTCAACCTCACACAAAGGCATGGAAGTTAAACAATCTTATGCTGAATGACAGTTGGGTGTGGGAAGAAATAAAAAAGAAAATCATTAACTTCCTTGAATATAATAACAATGAAGACCCACATTCTATCCCACAAAACCTATGGGATGCAGCAAAAGCAGTCCTGAGAGGAAAATTTACCTCTTTAGAAGTCTACATTTGAAAAACAGAAAGAGAGCACATCAACAAACTCACAAGCCATTTGACAGAATTAGAAAAAGAAGAACAATCTAAGCCTAAACCCAGCAGAAGAAATGAAATATCCAAAATTAAATCAGAGATAAATGAAATTGAAAACAAAAGAATCATTCAGAAAATTAATGAAACAAGGAGTTGTTTTTTTTTTTTTTTTTTGAAAAAAAAATATATACACCTTTGGCTAGACTAACTAGAAATAAAAAAAAGTAAAATCTCTAGTAACCTCAATCAGAAATGACTGAAGGATTGATCCCTATGAATGGAGTAGCGACTAATTCTCACATCAATTGGATTTAATTCTGACCAAAGTATATTATTTAAACATTAATTTTTAATTCAACTTGTTAATATATTGTTTAGGATATTGCATCCTCATTTATAAGTGACATATGTTTGTAATTTCCCCTTTATAATAATATATTTTCTTCAATTTTCATATCAGTGTACCCAGATCAAGTAGAATGATTTTGAAGCATTTTCTCTTTTTCTGTTGTCTATAAGATTTGGCATGATCTTTTTTTTTGAAATTATTTGTTACTTTTATTTATAAATATTAGTTGTCTATTTTTGAGACTTAAAAAAAAATAAGTTAACTGATGACTCCATACTGAACCTCAGAGTCAAAGCATTCTATAATAGACATACTCTTATTTGACAATGTGAATGTTACTTTCTTTGCATTATTATTGCCTAATATTTTGATGTAGTAATTGTCTGATTCCTTTTCTGAATGTATTTATGTTCATTTGTTCTTTACAAGGTTTTTGTTTCTAGTCCTTATTTTAAACATTGTTATTGTCATTAAAATTTAAGCCTTTTTAATTTTGTGAAGGCAAAGAAAAATGGAAACCTAATAAACACATGTATATGTAAAAATAAAAAAATAAAATAATAAAAATTCTAAAATAATAATTTAAAAGAGAGATCCAATATGGCTGGCATCGGACTTTTCACCAAAAATCTTGTAAGCCAGGAGGGAATGGGAAGATATATTCAGAGCTCTGAAGAAAAAACAAATTTCAATAAAAAATACAATATCCAGCAAAGTTATTCTTCAGAAATAGGTAAAATTTACCATACAAACAAAAGATGAAAGAATTCATTGCTACCATACCAGACCTATAAGAAATGCTAACTAAGGAAGTCCTTCAAACAGAAAGGGATGGTTATTACAGAAATATTGTAATTGTGGTGCTTAAACTAATTATACATATGTATATCATTAGTAAGAAGTTCAAAAGAGAAAACTATTACAAACAAAAATAACTATAACAATTTGTTAAGATATAGGTAATATAAAAACATGAACTGTGATATCAAAAATTAAAAATCTGGGAGTACAAGAAAGTTAAGGTATACCATGTGTTGTTTTCTTTTCTTTTTTTTTTTTTGGTTGTGTGTTACTTTTCCTTTTTTTTTCTGGTTATCAAAGTTAAGTTGGAATCAGGTTTAAATATTGTTAAAACAAGATGTTATTTATAAAATGGTTCATGGTAACCAATAAACAAAAATCTATAATAGATACACTACAGTGGGTGGAACAAAATGAAGGACCAGAAGTATCATTAGTCTGAGCACTTCTGGTACAAATGGGGAAATAAAAGAGAATCCAGCCAGAGCTGGCATTGGGACCGTACCTGGAGTCATAGCTTGGGGTGCACAGTGAGGTGGTGATGTATAGGAGAAGGCATGTGATATACCTACACTGGAGAAATTATTCAAAAAAATTGAGAAGGAAGGAATCTTCTCCCAACATGTTCTATGAATCAAATATCACCCCAATACCAAAACCAGGAAAAGACTCAACCAGAAAGGAGTACTTCAGACCAATTTCACTAATGAATGAATATAGATGCAAAAATTCTCAATAAACTCCTAAAAAATAGATTAAAGCTACACATGAAAAAAATCATTCACATGATCAAGTGAGTTTCATCCCAGGGATGCAAGGCTGGTTTAACATACACAAGTCCATGAACTTCATTCAAAATTTCAATGGAAGCAAAAACAAAGACCACGTGATCCTCTCGATAGATGAAGAAAAAGTATTCAATAAAATTCAGCATTCTTTTCTAATTAAAATATTTAATAATATAGGCATAGGTGGCACATTTCTTAATCTGATTGAAGCCATCTACAACAAACTCGCAGCTAGTGGAGTAAAACTGAAAGCTTTTACACTTAGAACTGAAACCAGACAAGGTTGTCCACTATAGCCACTACTATTCAATACAGTGCTTGAAGTTCTACCCAACACAATCAGGCAAAAGAAGGTAATAAAGGGCATCCAAATGGGGGCAGAAGAGGTCAAACTCTCACTCTTTGTTGATGATATAATCTTATACTTGGAGAATCCCAAAGACTCAACCACATGACTCCTGGAAATGATTAAAAAATATATATAAACAGTAATGCTTTTATGTTGTAAAATCAATGTCCACAAATCAGTAACCTTTGTATATGCCAATCATAGCCAAGATGAGAAGTAAATCAAGGACACAATTCTCTTCACAGTAGTTTAAAAAAAAATGAAATACCTAGGAATATACCTAATTAAAATAGTGAAGGACCTCTACAAAGAAAATTATGAGACCCTAAGAAAATAAATAGCAGAAGATATTAGCAGGTGGAAGAACATATGCTCATGGCTGGGAAGAATCAACATTGTTAAAATGTCTATACTTCCCAAAGTGATCTATAGATTCAATGCCATTCCATCAAAATATCAACATCATACTTTCAAGATTTGGAAAAAAAGAATTGTTCACTTTGTGTGGAACCAGAAAAAAGCCCATATAGCCAATGCAATTCTTAGTAATAAAAACAAAGCTAGAGTCATCATCCTACTAGACTTTAGGCTATACTACAAGCCAATAGTGATAAAAAAAAGCATGGCATTAGCACAAAATTAGAGACATAGACATCAGGAATCTAATAAAAAACCATAAGATGAAACTAACATCTTATAGCCATCTGATCTTTGATTAATCAAGCAAGAACATACACTAGGGAAAAGAATTCCTATTCAATATATGCTGCTAGGAGAACTTGATAACCATATGTAAAAGACTAAAACTGGACCTTCATTTTTCAACACTTACAAAATTGATTCAAGGTGGATAAAAGATTTAAATCTAAGGCATGAAACAATAAAAATACTGAAGAAAGTGTGGGGAAAACACTAAAAGATACTGGCTTAGGGAAAGATTTTAAGAAGACTTTCTTTTTTTTTTTTTTTTTTTTTTTTTTGTAGAGACAGAGTCCCACTTTATGGCCCTCGGTAGAGTGCCATGGCCTCACACAGCTCACAGCAACCTCCAACTCCTGGGCTTAAGCGATTCTCTTGCCTCAGCCTCCCGAGTAGCTGGGACTACAGGCGCCCGCCACAACGCCCGGCTATTTTTGGTTGCAGTTTGGCCGGGGCCGGGTTTGAACCCGCCACCCTCGGTATATGGGGCCGGCGCCTTACCGACTGAGCCACAGGCGCCGCCCAAGAAGACTTTCATGGCAATTGCATCAACAAAAATAAACAAATGGGACTTAATTAACCTGAATAACTTCTGTACAGGTAAGGACACAACAACAAAAGCAAATAGACAACCCTCAGAATCGGAAAATATATTTGCATATTATGAATCAGGCAAAAGCTTGATGACTAGTATCTACAGAAAACTCAAATTAATCAATGGAAAAAGAGCCAGAAATCCCATAAATCAGTTGGCAAGAGACATGAATAGAACCTTCTCAAAGAAAGACAGATTAATGGCTAACAAATATATGAAGGAAATGCTCATTGTCCCTAATCATAAAGAAATGCGAATCAAAACCACCCTGAGTTATCACCTAACCCCAGGGAGAATGGCTCACATCACAAAGTCTCAAAGCTGCAGACGCTGGCATGAATGTGGAGAGGAGGGAACACTTTTACTGCTGGTGGGATTGCAATCTAATGCACTCTTTTTGGAAGAATGTATGAAGAATCTTCAAAGAACTCAATATAGACCTCCCATTTGATCCTCCAATCCCATTCTAGGACTCTACCCAGAAGACAAAAAGAATTTTATCATAAGGATCTTTGGTATTAACCTGGATGGAGTTGGAACACATTCTTCTTAGTAGAATAACATGAATAGAGAAGCAAGGATCACAAGAACAGAGAAGCAAGAATCCAATGTACTCAATTCTAATATGATGGCAGTAGATGATCTTTTACAAGGAAGGTATGGGAATGAGGGAGTGGAGAGAAGAGAGGAAACAGGGGAATGAGGGAGCATGAAGAAGAGAGGGAACAGGGTCTCGATGTATGGCACACCTCTTTGGAGTGGAACACTATTATAAGAGGGCCTTTACCTAACAAATGCAATCAGTATAACCTAATTCTTTGTACTCTCAACAAATCCCAAACAATTTAAAAAAAAATAGATACACTAAAACCAAAATAGCAATTACTTAAGACAGACTACCAGAGAAAATCACTTAACTACAAATGAAGGTATTTAAAAAGGAAGAAATTTGTTGCAAAAACAACTAGAAAACAGGTAATATAAGACAGAGAAGGTCATTATATAATGATAAAAGGGTCAATTTGTTAAGAAGATAAAACAATAGTAAATATATATTTGTACTCAACAACAGAACACCTAACTATATAAAGCAAACATTGGTAGACCTAAAGGTGAGGATATACTGCAACACAAGAATAGTAAAGGACTTTGACATCCCACTTTTGGCAATGGAAACAACATATAAACAAAATCAAGAAGGAAACCTAGGAATTAAACTATCCATCTACAACAAATGGACCTAACAGACATTTATAGAACTGTTTACCTAACTGTAGCAGATACAGATTTTTCTTCTCAGTACATGAAACATACTCCAGGATAGACCACAAAACAAGTCCTAACAAATTCAAAAAAGTTAAAATCATATCAAGTATCTTTTCTGATCATAATGGAATAAAACTAAGAAATGAATAGTAAGAACTTTGGAAACTGTACCAGTAGATGGGAATTGAGCAACATGCTCTTGAATAACCAACAGATCAATGAAAAAATTTAGAAAGAATTTTAAAAATTTCTTAAAACAAATGATACTGGAAACACAACATACCAGAACATACGGGATATAGTGAAAGTATTACTAAGAGGGAAGTTTATAACAATAAATGCCTATATCAAAAAATAGAAAGATTCCAAATGAATAGCCCAATAATGCACCTCAGGGAACTAGCAATGAAAGAACAAATCAAACCCAAAATAGGGAGGAATAAAGAAATGATAAAGATTAGAGCAGAAATAAATGAAATTGGAACTGAAATTCCCCCATAAGATCAACAAAATCCAAAGCTGTCTTTTTAAAAGGTAAACAAAATCAGCAAAGTTTTATCTAAACTAAGAAAAAAGGAGAATAAATAAAATCAGACATGAAAAAGAAGACATTACAACTGATACTGCAGAAATACAAAAAGAAAAGCATTAGAGACTATTATTACATAAACAACTATATGCTAACAAACTGGAAAACCTAGGAGAAATGGATAAATTTTTGGATGCATACACCCTACTAAGATTAAACCACGAAGAAATAAAAAACCTGAACAGAGCAATAATGAGAAATGAGATTGAAGTAGTTATTAATATAAAAGATCTCCCATAAAGAAAATCCCAGGACCTGATAGATTTACTGAAGTATTCTACCAAATATTTGAAGAATACCTAATACCAATTCTACTCAAACTTCTAAAAAATTGAAGGTGTGTAATACTTGCAAACTCATCCTACAAGTCTATCATTACCCTGGTACTAAAACCAGATAAAGAAACAACAAAAAGAGAAAACTACAGGCCAATATCCCTAATGAACATAGATGAGAAAATCCTCAACAAAATACAAGCAAATAGAACTTAACACCACATTATCAAGATTATTCACTATGGTAAAGTGTGATTCATCCCAGAGATGCAAGGATGGTTCAACACATCAACAAAATGAATTACAAAAACTCATGAGTAAAAAAGGAACACACTTCAATACTATAAAGGCCACGTATGCCAAGCCCATAGCTCTCATAGTAAAATGGGAAAAATTGAAAGTCTTTCCATTAATATTTGGAACAAAACAAGGATGCCCCCTTTGACCACTGTTATTTATCATATTACTGGAAGTCCTGGCCAGAGAAATTAAGTAAGAGAAAAAAATAGTACCCAAACTGAAAAATGAAGTCAAATTATATTTGTTCATAAATAACATGATTTTATATCTAGAGAAATCTAAAGAATACACCAAAAAAACTCTTAGGACTGACAAAAGACTTCAGCAAAGTTTCAGGACACAAAGTCAACATACAAAAATGAATAGCATTCTTATAAACTAACATGAATCAATCTGAAAAAGAAATCAAGAAAGCAATTCCATTCACAATAAATAAAAAAATGTACTTAGGGACAAATTTAATCAAAGAAGTGAAAGATATATACAAGAAAAACTACAAAACACTTATGAAAGAAATGGGAGAGGACACACAAGAAAGAAAAGATATTTCATGCTTGTGGATTGGAAGAATTAATCTTATAAAATTGTCTGTACTACTCAAAGTGATCTACAGATTCAGTACAATGTCTTTTCTGTGACATTCTTCACAGAAATAATAAAAAAAAAATTCTGAAATTCATATGGACCACAAAAGACCCTGAATAGCTAAAACAATACTGAGCAATTAGAACAAAACTAGCAAAATCACACTATCTTATTTAAAATTATCCTACAAAGTTATAATAACCAAAATAATGTGGTATGGGCATAAAAACAGATACATAAAGCAAAGGAACAACAACAACAAAAAAAAAAAAAACAGTAATAAATCTATGCACTTATAACCAACTCATTTTTAACAAAAGCACCAACAACATATATTGGGGGGAAGGACTATCTCTTTAACAAATTATGCTGGAAAAAATGGACATTCACATGCAAAAGAATAAAACTAGATTTCCCATCTTACATCATATACAAAACACAACTATAAATGGATTAAAAACTTAAATCTAAGACCTGAAATTATGAAACTACCAGAAGAAAACATTAGGGATGTGCTACAGGACATCAGTCTCAGAAAATATTTTTGGATAAGACCTCAAAAGTATAGGCAATCAAATAAAAATAGATAATTGAGATTTTTATCAAACTAAAAAGCTTCTGTACAGCAAAGGACTCAATTAACAAACTGAAGAGACTGCATACAGAATGAGAGAAGGAATTAATAATCTAAATATATAAGGAACTCAAACCACTTACTATTGAAAACACAAATAATATTATTTTCAAAGTAGGC
The DNA here is from genome assembly GCF_027406575.1 of Nycticebus coucang. NCBI lineage: Eukaryota > Metazoa > Chordata > Mammalia > Primates > Lorisidae > Nycticebus > Nycticebus coucang. The sequence continues at coordinate 62,744 of NW_026515583.1, forward strand.
AAAGTACCATAACAGACATTTCTCAAACAAAGACATACAAATTGCCAACTAGTATTTTTAAAAAACGCTCAACATCACTAATCATCAGGGAAATGTGACCACAAATAGATAACATCTCAATGCAGTTAGATTGGCTATTATTAAAAATAGAAGCTCTGATGAGGATGTGAAGAAAGACAAATGCTCCTATACTGTTGGTGAAAATGTAAAGTAGTATAGCTATTATGAAAAATCATATGAGATTCCTCAAAAACCTAAAAATAGAACTACCATATGATCCAGAAATCCAAAAGAAGGGAAAAAGAAATGAAATCAGTACATTAAGGAGATATCAACACTTCCATGTTAATTGCAGCATTATTCATATCAGCCATGACATGGAATTAATCTAAGTATCCATCAACAGACGAATGGCTATATACATAATGGAATACTATTCCACCATAAATAAGAATGATATCATATCATTAGCAGGAATGTGGATGGAATTGGAGGTCATTATATTAAGAAAACAAACCAGTCACAGAAAGACAATTATCTCTTGTTGCACACAAATGTGGGAGCTTAAAAGGTGGATGTCATGGAGGTAGAGAGTACAATGGTGTTTACCAGAGGCTGGAAAGCGAAAGAGATGGGTAGGAATGAAAAGTACCCTGTTTCCCTGAGTATAAGACAGTGTCTTATTTTAAGGTGTGCTCCCAAAGATGTGCTAGGTCTTATTTTCAGGGGACGTCTTATCTTTCCTGTAAGTAGGTCTTATTTTCAGAGGATGTCTTATTTCCGGGGAAACAGGGTAGTTGGCGAATGGCTACAAAAGCACAGTTATATGTACCAACATCATTCTTTCAAGAACTTGAAAAAGTGGTACTTGAATTCATACAGAATCATAAAAAACCTGAATAGCCAATGCAATTAAAGCAATAAAATTAAAACTTGAGGCATGACATTATCAGATTTCAGGTTATGATACAAGTCTATAGTGATCAAAAAAGCCTGGTACTGGCATAAAAACAGAGACATCGATGTATGGAATAACGTACAAAATCTGAGGAGAATATAGCCACATATCACCATCTGATCCTCAATAAACCAAACAAAAGCATACACTTGAGAAAAGAATCCCTATTTAATAAACGGTGCAGGGAGAACTGGTTAGCCACATGCAGGATACTGAAGCTGGGACTGCAGCCCTAAGAAGAAACAGATGTAGCAAATAGATTCAATTCTTTTGAGTAAACGAAATTTTAAATTTAAAATATTCTCAAAAAATATACAAAGAAAAGTCCAGGTGAAAATGGAACCACTAATAAATTACACCAAACATTTAAGAAAGAGGTAATACCAATTCACCACCAACTTCTACAAAAACTTCAAGAGGAGAGAGTAACTCCCAACTCATTATCAGGCCACCATTACCCTGATACCAAAACAAGACAGAGACATTACAAAAAAAGAAAATTGGCTCCGTGCCCATAGCACAGTGGTTACAGTGCCAGCCACATATACCAAGGGTGGTGGGTTCAAACCCCTCCAGGGCCAGCTAAACAACTGCATCAACAACAACAAAAAATAGCCAGGTGTTGTGGCAGGCTCCTGTAGTCCTAGCTACTTGGGAGGCTGAAGCAAGAGAATCTCTTAAGCCTAAAAGTTTGAGGTTGCTGTGAGCTGTGACATCACAGCACTCTACCAAGGGCAACATCTATCTAAATGTTTTTTTGTTTGTTTTTTTTTTTTTTTTTTGTAGAGACAGAGTCTCACCTTATCGCCCTCGGTAGAGTGCCGTGGCATCACACAGCTCACAGCAACCTCCAACTCATGGGCTTAGGCGATTCTCTTGACTCAGCCTCCCAAGTAGCTGGGACCACAGGCACCCGCCACAACGCCCGGCCATTTTTTTTGTTGTTGTTGCAGTTTGGCCAGGGCTGGGTTTGAACCCACCACCCTCGGCATATGGGGCTGGAACTGTACCAGATGAGCCACAGGCGCCAACTATCTAAATGTTTTTTGAGACTCTGTCTTTTTTGAGATTCTGTAAGAAAGAAAATTAAATACCTCTATACATAGATGGAATAATTATAAAATTTAAGCAATCTAAATACAAGAAGATATAAAAAGCGTAATGTACAGGGTGGCCACAAAGTTCCTGTGCAATTTTAAATAGTGTGCAATTTTAAATTGCACATGATCTTTATGACCATTCTGTATAATGGCCCAGTGGGGTTTATTCCAGTAATGCAAGGTTGGTTTTACATTGTGCCACCTAACTTTAAGACATTACCAAACTATATCATCAAGATAATGCAGTACTGTCATTAAGATCATATAGATATAGATATCAATATATATTATTAAATTAATATATTATATTATATAATTATGTATAATATACAAAATAATTATATATAATGCATTAATATAATATTATATATTATATATAAATATATAATATATATATATATAAATATATAAGTATTAATATATAGTATTATATATTACATATAATGTTATATGATATATTATTAAATTATTATACACTATTTAAATATATATTATAATAATTTACCAATGTTATATATATTAATAATATATATATATATTATTCACTATGTTGACGAACTAAGAAGAAACAATATGATCACATATATTACTAAAAAAAAGCTTTTAATAAGATTCAAAATGCAACATCCATTCCTGATTTTAAACAAAAATAAATGTCTCATCAAATTGAGAATAGAGAGGAACTTTCTCAGCCTGATAAAGTAAATTAATCAAAAATCCATGCCTGACAGTATACTTAATTGTGAGAGACTGACTGCATTTGATCAGGAATGAGGCAATGATACCCTCTCATCGTTTCCATTCTACATTGTACTGGAGGTGCTTTCCAGTACAGGAGGAAAGAAAAACGTAAAAGTCATCCAAATTAAAAAGACAGACTGAAATGACTTTTATTCACAAATGAAATGACATCTACCTCTAAAAATCCTATGGAACCTACAAAAATGTTAAAAAACTTATAAGTGAGTTTAACATTAAAAAATTATCTTTCTATATCCTACTAATAATAAAATGGGAAATGATATTAAAAAGATAATTCTACTTATAAATCAGTAGTATAAAAAAATTAAACACAGAGATGCAAAGGTAAACCTGTAAGGGACGTTTAATGCTTACCCACTGAAAACTACAAAACTTTTCTGAGAGAAATTAAGGACAACTTAAATAAATGGAAAGTTATACAGTATCTATGAGTGAGAAAAGTATCTACTGTTCAAATAGAAATACAACAAAGCTAGAATAGCCAGCCCCACTTTGGAAAAGAAGAATATGATAAATTATGGGACCTGACTTTAAGACATTACCAAACAACATCATTAAGATAACGCAGTACTGTCATTAGGATCAACTGGGCAAAATGGTAAGAACAGAAAGAGACACAAACACATAGTCAACTGATTTTCAACAAGGAGGCAAAGGCAATTCAGAAGAGAAAAGACAGTGTTAGAACAATTAGATATCCATGTGCAATAGATGAGATTTGGCCCATGCCTTACATCATCATAGACCTAAATCTGTGACCCTAAGTTAGGCAAAGATTTCTCAGATAAAACACATAAAGCAAAATCCATTTATTTAAAAAAATGAAAGGCTCTTCTACAACTTGAACTTTACCTTGAAAGTGAGAACTATGTAACCTAAAAATTTGTATCCACATATTAATTTGAAATCAAAAGATAAATAAATAAATAAATGATAAATTAAACTTTATTAAAATAAAAATGTTTTTCTCTTCAAAAAAAATAATGGTTTATGGAATCAAAGAAGTCACAGACTGGCATAAAACAGTTCCAGTCAACTATCTGATAAAAGACTTGTATCCAGAACATATAATGAGTCTCAAAACTCAGTAACAGAGCTACAAATAGCCCAATTAAAAACAAATTGGGAACATTTTAAAAATTTATTTACTAAAGAAGACATCCAGGTGATAAATAAGTATACAGAAAAATGCTTAACATTATTCACCGGAGAAATAAAATTGAAAGTCCAGTAAGATACAAGTACAAACACAGAATGCCTAAAATGTAAGATTTGCCATTCTAAGTGTTGGCAAGAATGCAGAGCAACTAAAACTGTCATCTACTGCAGGTGGGAATGTAAAATTCCACGGTCACTTTGGCACCTATTTGGCAGTTTCTTAAAGAGTTATACATGTGTTTACCACACAACCAAAGCCATTTCACTTCTAGGTATTCACTTAACAGGTAAATGTATTAAAAAAAAATTGTGTTCTATCCAGATAATGAAATACTACTCAGCAATAAAAGAGAATGAACTATTGATATACACAATAACATGGATCAATCTCCAAATAAACTGAGTGAAAAAAGCCACACCACTCCCAACAAAGAGCACATACTCTTTTACAAATTTATATAAAACTCTGAAACATAAATTACCCAGAAGAAAAGAAATCATTTTATCATAAGGACATTTGCACTAAACTGTTTATCACAGGTCAACTTACAATCACCAAAATGTGGAAACAACCTAAATGCCCAGCAACCCAGGAACGGATTAACAAGCTGTGGAATATGTATACCATGGAATACTATTCAGCCATTTAAAAAGATGGAGGCTTTACATCTTTCATGTTAACCTGTATCAAGTTGGAGTAAAGCACCACAAGAATGGAGAAGCAAGAAGCCAGTGTACTCAATTCTGATATGAAGGCCATAGATGAGCTAACACAAGGCTAGGGTAGGAGAATGAGGCAGCAGGGAGAGGGGAGGAGGTAGGGGATGGGGGATCAGTGTATGACACCCATCCTGGGGGCAGGACACAATTACAAGAGGGACTTTATCCAACAAATGCAATCCGTGTAACCTAATTCTTTGTACCCTCAATGCATCCCAAACAATAAAAGAAAACATAAATAACTAAAAAACCAATAAATGAAACAGTATGATTTTTTTTTATTCTAGAAGCAAAAGCAGGGAAAACAAATGGTTGGTCAGACCAAGAGTTGGAGGTTAGTCAAGTGGGTGCAGCCAAAGGCCAAGAGCAAGACAGACCTGCAGCTGCTGCTTAAAGCGTGTTTGAAATAATTCCTCAGTTCTGACTTAATCATTCATTCACTGAAAACAATGTTTATTTAAGATCTGGTGAAACCTGTGAAGCATACAAGAACAATTGTATTCAATGAAGTATATAATCAGTAGTGAAATAAATATATTTATTGATTCCTATTCTTTGAGGTGGACATGAAGCTCTAATTGAATCACAGCATCGTAGAGCCAGAAGAGGTTTTAAGGGTTATAAGTCTCAACACTGTCATTTTATTGATGAGGAAACAAACACAGAAAACATCTGAAGATTTTTCCAAAGGTAACAGGAAATTGAATGAGACCCATCTGCCTCCCAGCCAGTATTTTAGCAACTCACCAAACCTTTCAAACTTTCTGATCAACATTTAAAGGCATTTACATGATAATTATTCCTGGAAACATTAAAACCAGTGCATGATTTAGGGAAATAATTTTGGTTAGGAGAACTCTGTTCTAACAGTGACCTTAAGCGTGCCAGTAGCTATACGACCTACCATCTTAAAGGTAATTAAATTAAGTCATTTTTACACTTGCAACAATATCAATATTAAACAATACCTATTTTTAGCATATCCCAACGCTGATTTTTTTCCTTATGTTTATAAACTGAAAATATAAGCCTATTTCAAATAATACTATTTTACTGCCTAGTTTTTCCAGTTCTTAACTGATTTCCTAGTTATAAGGAAAGTGCCGTTTCAGGAGCAGGTTCTAAGGAGACATTCTAGGATTACAGCACAGCAGAAAGTTATTCCCACATAACAGGAGCTCATGGGTTCCCTAAATCCAAGTAATGTTTTGTTCACTGCTATGTTATCCAGCACTTAGGTTATTATCTACCATACAGCAAGTTCTCAAAAATGTACTTAAACTCATAATGCGAGCCAGGCGGGCACAGCGCCCTCCAGGGGCACGCGGGGTCCCCATCTAATTTAGCAGGTGGGGGACAGGCCAAGGAAAAGTCCAGTACTCAGTATCCCAAAGGCATCTGAGCAGTAGGTGGGAGACCCCAGGGCAGGGGAGGTAGGAGGAGTTTATTCTGTGGCTCTGAGCGTCACTGGGTCACTGGGCTGGTCCTGGCTGCACAACAGCCTCTGTGTGACATAAGGCCGAGGATGACGCGGGGTGGGGACGAGGGACTCCAAGAGTGGACTCTGGAGTCAGAGACACGGGTTCAAATTTTACCTCTCTTACTAACCAGCAGTGTGGACCGGCGGTTTGTTTAACCCACTGTCATTCTGTCCCCACTGTGTGCTGGGGGACGGTAGCCATCACCGGCCACCGGCTTTGGCCTCTGGTCCAGCTTTAAACCCTGCGGTCACGCCGTTCCAACGTTTGCTCCGCAGCCTCTGGGGGGCGCCCTGCCGCCGTCCTCTGAGCCCTCTTCCGGGGCTCCTTCTGGGCAGCCTTACCCTGGCAGCCCTCTGATCACTGGCGTCCTAGATTCCCTTTCCGTTTCACCCCGTATGTTCTCCTCAGTCTCACTTTCCACGTTCCTTTAGCTTCAACCTAGATACCTCTAACACCTCCGTATCTCTTACTACCTACTTCCTATCTCCTTGTGATTATTTCTCAGTCACCTACGAGCAGAGCAGAGCTCATCGCTGTTTCTGCTCGTCCCCTCCCTACACCCGCACCGACCTTCCTCTGTTCTCCACGCTGGCTCACGGTTCCAGCCAGATACCCGAACCCCTCTCCCGCACCCTGACCAACTCCAGCAGGGAGTTCATCTTGTGTTTTCTGTGAATTATTTCTCACGTCTTCCCTTCTTTCCTGTGCTCACTGCTCTCCAGGTCAGGCTCACCTCTTCTTCCAGTGCGGTGATTTTCATCCGCTGTAGGTGCAAAAGCCTTTCATGGCCTGATCCCTCAGCCTCATCTCCAGCCACCCTCCCTTTGTCCCAGTCATGTTGAATTACTTGCCACTTCTGCTTGTGATCTGCTCTTGTGTGATTTTATGGTGTCAGCCACCTTCCACCTGAGTCACCGTGGAGTAGTCCCCATTCCACCTTTAAGACTCACAGCAAGGATGTTCTGAAATACCTCACCCAAGCTTCATGAAACCCCTGGGAAGGGAAGACCCCTTCCTCCCTTGTGCATCTACTTCTTTTATAACAACCACTCATCATCTTCCTTTTCTTCTTTTCATTATATCTACCTATATGAAATTGTTATTCCTTAGGGCCAAGAGCTATGACTTATTTACCTTTAGTGTCATAACGCATAGCACCGTCCCTGGCACATAGAAAGTGCTTGACACGTGCTGAAAGGACACATAATTGAGCTGATGAACGAGTGAGACAATCCCGGTGGGTGAGAGAACGGGAATGAGCAGAATAATGTTAAGGTCAAGAGGGTGAGCCAGCCTGGCAACATTCAAATTCCGTTAACATATAGAAGTCTTTGGTTTTTAAATATTAACCAGCAGTAAAGCCGTCCTTTGGCATCACTGGATCTCACAACAGGAGAACAGGGAATCAGCTGCCTGTAGGATTCCTTTTCAAATTCAACTTTCAATTAAAACGGTAGGGAACTGACATAAAAATAATTTTTGTTTTGCTAGGTGGCGGCAACCTAGAATGAGTCATTTCTCAAAAATAAATAAATAGCTTCTCTCCCACCCACCGGGAGATGCTTATCCCTCTAGGAGAAGCCCTTTGTCTCCTCTTCCAGTGGTTTACCTCACTATTTCAAAGCTTATCCCAGGAAAATCTTTGTCTCCTTAAATACACATCAGATAAACAACACAGCTGGATTGGCCTTTGAAGACACCCAGATCGATCCCTTTATCTCCACAGATGAAAAACACGTAAGGGCTCCAAATTATGCTCCCTGAGAAGTGCAGCCTTCACCTCCCCCCAGTCCTCCTCATCACTCCCATTACATCTAGTCAAATAAAAGCAGCACAAACGTGGTGGGATGTACATCAGATCCCAATGCTACGTAACTCTGGTGTCGGAAATCTTGCATCATCAGAAATGCTGTCATTTTTCAAGATGCTAGTTTGAACAAAAAAAGTCACATCCTTTACCATGTGTATTTCTAACAGGACTCCTTATCCCACTCCTCCAATCGATCCTCTAAAAAGAGGGGTGCCTTCTGCTTTATCCTCATTCACAAACTGAGAAATGACTCAATAAGCCCTTTGGTCTCTGCAACACTTGCTTCATATGAAATAATCATCATTATTTTAACTCTACCACTCTCTAATCTGCCATCCTTTTCCCCCTTTAAAGTGATAATTGTAGTAATGACCTCACCATCAGGTATTTCTTGGGAATTAATGATCAACTGAGGTTAATGGCCCACAGAATAGCGATGGTCCATCAACTCCACCCACCCTGCCATTAATCCCCCGGAAATGTCTTGCTTCCCGATTGTTATTGCTTAATTTAGATTCTTTTCATTCTCATCAAGCCTTACAATATTGCTACATCCACCAAGAAGCTTTGTTTTATTTTATTAGTCTATGCCTTAATGGTTCAGCAAGAGTGGTTTCCCTAACTGATGATGAAATAAAACTAGAATGTACCTTATTAAAAGGTACCTTAAAAGCCATTAAATATCTCTAGACATTCTAGTATGTTATACTACTTTTAAATCAACGAATGGGATGGAGTATTGTGTCCTTAAGAATACAACCTTCAACATTCCCTCCAAATTCAACTTTAGCCCTCTACGTTCTTTACCACATGGAATAAATGTAACCCCTTTATTTATTTTTACAAGTTCCTCCCCCAGGCTCAAAGTGGTTTTAAACGCTAAATGGTGTCACCAGTTGTCTGCAACGCTAAATGCCACACACTCCTTCCTAGCAGTTCACAAACATGGTAGAGGCTACAGCGTCCCCACCTGTTTACTTGCTGTACCTACAATGCTACATTTCACTCAGAGAGGCACAGAGCTTCGCTGGCCCTCTTTTTGGTTCATTTCCTTCTTCAGGTAGATGAGTGGTGCAAGGCTAGGGGAGGTGAGAGTAGAATGTGTGGAGAGCGAGGTCTGGGGGAGAATTTACCAAGCCAGAGCTCTTTCAGCACCAAAGCCAATTTTTAAAAAATTATATATATATATATATATAATATATATAAATATAAATTATATATAAATTTATATATTATATTATTATATATTAAATTATATATACACACCAGGTCCTGATTTCAAGAAAAAAATACATTATCAACAGATAGTACTTAATAAAAATAGAGGGAAAAGATATCTATATTGTCACATTTGCTTATGAGTATAAAACATAAAAAGGAAAATCGGAGGGTAACCAGTTACCCTTAGTTAATTCTTAATGGTTTCTTTGATGCAAGTAAAATGCCATAATAAATACTGAGGAATTCAAACACAAGTATAGTGAGACATACACAGGCATCAAAAGTCTTCGAAAGATGAGAGCTTTCATCTGACATCTGCCATTCATTAGCTATGTGACCTATGCCAAGTTATTTATTCTCCTTGACTTTCAGCTTCCTCATCTAGATGAGCTATTAAAATAGATAATGTCATTGTGCTTGTTTTTTTAATAATATTTTATAATCCTTTTAATCTATATAATAACCAACTGTTATAACAGAATTTCATTAGATACGATGTATATTTTTTAAAATATATTTATTTTCTTTTACTCTTAGCTGATGTGTTGACTTATACTTGTCTTTGCTGCCCAAATGTAAGAACATATTCTATGAGGTAAACAATATATCATAGGGAATGGGATAGTTTTAATACAAAAAACAAAAATTACATGGATGTCAGAATGCAATCTCTGCCTCTGTGCCAAGAAGCATAATGTTAATAACAACAAATGGAGATAATTAGGGAATAAAGATGGTAAAAGGGGGAATAAAATGGACTTGGAGCAGGAATAGCTGAGAGGCTGAGGCTGGAAACAGAGAAAACTTCATATGCAGTTATAACATTCATAAACTTAGGGCAACCAGACAACTGGGCTAGAAAGCAGAAGCAGAAGAGGCTGGAAAGGCACGCATGGCAGGTCAGATTAGACCACATAGTTCACAGAAAGGAGTTTGAATTTTATCTGAAGTGGAAGTGGAATGGGGAGCTTATTGGATACTTTTACTCAATGGTTAACCAGGAAAAATAATTTCAGACTTTTCCAAGGAGAATATGAAAATTATTTCATTTAACCAAACATTATAAACATAAAGGATTTCAGGTCTACCAAAGTTTAAACACACTTTTTAAAACCACATTTAGAAATACACATGTAATCTATAAGTATCTATAAGTATATACATTAGATAAATGGATATGATAATTAGTTGGGTCATACCCTCAAGGTCAAGTTTGTATTTACAGCCCAAGTGCTATTTTTTACTTCCAAAATGTGAAATAATTCTATCAACTATTTCACAATTATTTGGAAAGGATTAATAACCCAGTTACAAGTCAAATGGATTTACTAAGAGAGAATGAACTTAATCCATGTGGATATACAACTCAAAGAATGTTCAAAGACAAGAAGAGAACCAGAAGTCAGCGAGGGCATTCAGGAAGTGGGGAGGGGGGAAGAGCCGTGTTTGAGCGGCAAAGTCTCACAAGTGACAGCAATAAATGAGCTTACTTTGGGTTTCAGGAACTGTTTGGTATGCTCCAAACTTCTGTGTGAGATATAATCCTCCAAGGGACTTGATAAAAGCCATAACATTGGGGGCTTTTAAGCCCAGACTAGATAACATATTAGGAAGGATTTTCAAGGAATCAGTTCTGCACCAGGAAGAAACTGAGCTCCATGAGGTGTTTCTTTCTTCTACTTTTCAAATGTTCAATATAATTGTAAATAATGGAGAGAGGATGATAATTCAGAATTCTTTTTATCTTCACATATACTAGGTTTTATATTTTTCCTCTCAAGGATAACCAGACTAGTACAACTCATAAAAGTGAAAATAGAACTTGCATTATATCAGTGCACATTTAGATGTATACTGAGTAAGATGACATGGAAGAAATAGATTCAATTTGCAATTGAACTTAAGGAATCCTGAGAATTCAGAGTAATCTATCAGCTCAGATTTTTCACCTATAAAATGGGAAAACTAGTGGTATATCACTACATGGTATATTTATATGTTCATCAATCTTTGGCCTATGTTTGTAACATAAATAAATATCATGTCACTACCTAAATAATAAATACATGCATTAATAAATAAACACATGCATATTGTTCTGTCAAAACTCTTTCCCTAGCAAACTGAAATTGGTTTAGGCAAAAAGAAGGAAAAAAAGAGAACATGTTAGTTACCAAAACTGAAAAATCTAGAGGGTCAATCCAGATACAGGTGGATCCGGGAGCTCACATAATGTTTTCCTGAGAAAACTCTAGCCATAACTATAGTGTATAGAAGGGGTTAAGACCATTGTGGGCATTCTGAGCAATGAAAAACAATAAAATTAATTGAAAATCAAAACATAATGTTTTATTATAAATTAGGCTGAGTTGCTAGTAACAGCAATCCACATGAAATAGAATTGAATGTCTTTTTCTAAAGAATCCAAATGTGAGTGGTCCAGAACTACTCTGGAAGCTCCTTCATTGTCTGAAAGCAGGGCTACTTCCAAGTTCTTGCTGTGCCTCCCTGAGGGTGTGGCCCTCGTCCTTTTTCTCCAGGATGGAGTCCCATCCAGTAAACCCACATTCCAAGCAAAAAGAAGAAAGAAAGAAAGTGGCAACAGAACTCAAGACCACTTTCTGGGAGAAATTTCCTGAAAGCAGCTAGACTAGCTTAGACTCCCACATATCACTCAACTAACTTTGAGCTGTACTTGGAATTGTTATTCCAGGCACTTGAAAGTTGGGGGTCCTAAGGAAGAAACTGTGTATTACAGTAAGAAGCCCGTACACCCACAGCAAGACATAAGTGCCCTGATCAGGGACTTTGTGTCATTCATTTAGTGCCAGATTGTGAAATAGTTACAGTGAGTGCTCAATGAATATTTAAGAGAATAAATCAGTGAATGCAAGCATGTTTAGGGACAAAAACAACTAAAAACCTGTAATGTTATTGCAGGTTTACAAAACTTCTTTATAGATTGCAACAGCATAGAGAACAGCATGAAAGCAGCTTCTTCACAGTTCACAGATAATATGGAAAAAAACAGGAGCTGTGAAATCGCAGATCTAGATTGCTAAACCAGGGTCACTGCTTATTAATGTTGTGATCTTTGAAGTTTATCTCATCTTGTTATCTCTGAAGGCATAAAGTTGGGTCTAAACATCTAAACTTTCAGGAGAATTTAACTGAATTAAATATGTGGAAGCACAGAATATAGTGCTTGACATATAAGCCCTTGGTCATGGTCATTTGTTTTCTTTGTTCAATTAAATTCTGTATGGCTATATAAACTTTGGCCAATTTCTCCAGCTCTCTCTCTCAAATTTACCTCCAAAAGATTCTGTTCTTTTGAATCTTATTCTTAGATGGGGTTGATTGGCCCTCAGGGCAGATACTAGAAACTTGAGTTCTACCAATTTTTAGCCCAAATCTCCCTTGGGTAGATTATTACATGGAAATGTGTTAAAGTTAAGGTCCTCAAAATAAGCCAAATGATGGGGAAAGCCTTTTAAAATAATGCTAAATTCTGGAATAAAACTGTTAATCACAAACATTATTTTTGTTCTTAAATATATACATGTACATAAAATAAAGCATTTATTATAATATGAATTGTAGCTTATCATATTCTAGCACTCAGCTCCAATATACTCTGGTAGAAGAATCTAATTTGAAAAAATGAAAACAACAAAATAATGGAGAAATAATATAACATAACCTGTTTTCTAAAAATATAAACAAAATAAAACACAAACAGAAAACTCCCCCTAATTTTTAAGATCACATTTTTATTTTGTGATTGATATAATTTCAAAAAGAAAAAAATACATGCCTGACTAAACTAAAGTAAGCCTGGTCAAGACACATTTTATCTTTGAGAATCATCTGAAGAAAGATCTGGGGCTAAGATAATCACTAAAGGTCAAATTTACTGGAAAAACTAATTCTAAAGTAGGTCAAGAATTTCTTGAAAGCAGTAGACACACTTAAAAACATCCCAGCTGTCAACTGAGAATCAAGTAACAGTGTTGATCCTGAAAAAATTTCTCACTGTCACCATGAAGTGAACTCAAAAGAACTAAGAATGTGGTCAATGCCATGAAAACTCTAAATGGCTTTTAGGATTTATATTTTTCCATCCTTCTAAAGGTAGCATTTAATAAAATAATCTGGCTCTTTCTCAAATTCAATCATAATAAGACAGAAATTTCCAAATCCAATTTGCTATTATTTCTTCTCTGAGTTTTAAGAACCATTCATCCTTAGAACCAGTCTCGTTATCAGAAAAGGTATTTACCCATAAGTCCAATAAGTATTATGAATTTTTGAGGGAAAATAGCAACAGCTTGCAGCTGATAGATGTCGCCTCTTACACGGAATGTGTGGACAGCCCTACAATGGCCTCAATCCCTGAGAGGTAGCTTGTCTAGCATGTGTGAAGGGGCTCTTGCTGTTTTGTTTCTTGATGGAGAAGAACCAAGAGGAAGCTGGAATTTGTTCAACACTTAGATTTACATCCAATACAACATTTTATCTGCAACAACCTGGAAAGTAGAAGTTACTAATTTGCATTTTACGTTTGAGAAATGGATGCTCCAAAGGGCTACGTGACTTGCAAAAGGTAACTCACTTAGGAAGCTATCAGATCCCAACTCACGCAGGACTTAGTTTTTCTCGGCACACCTCTCTCTTTTCAGTAAACTGACTAAACAATGCTGCTTTCTCTAGAGTAAGCGAAGGGAAGCTGGGTAAAAGACACACTCGGTCATGAAGAAGTGACAAACCCTCTTACCAACGATCAGTAATTTTTCTAGTGTGTGAAAAATAGTTTACACAGCCCAAAGTAGTAAACGGGTATGAGCAAAGGTAATAAGACCTTTAGTTTAACCGCGCAAATCTTCCGCCCCTCACGATCTTCTCTTGTCTGCCCTCTGATGCATCCACAGCTACACAGATACCAAATCTAAACTTGTGACTGCAGAGATAGTCAAGGGAGCAAATATTTACAAACAATTCACCTCAAACCTGTAGCCAGGGGAATCAGCTTTTACATGACAGGCCCCCTCTTTTCTGGGATCAGAATAGTGGTAAACATAGCAGTAATAATACCCACCACTCCTTTAGAGCTTACTACACACTGTGATAAGGGTGTTTCAAGCACTATGTTAACTCCCAAACAACCTCTGGGGTATGGGCTCCTTTTCACAGGTGTAGATGATATGGCTTAAGAGGTAAGCGGCGCAGCTGAGGTCACACAGCTGGTGATGTCAGTGTGTGCTGGAGAGCTGTCTGCCCGACACCCGAATTCGTCCACCATTGATTGGTGCTTTGTCCTCTTACCCTTCCAGTGTCCCGGTCCTCTTTCACTCTCACCCTCCCAGGGATGGCCTTATTCAGGCTTTACAAGGGGTGCTACAGAAATCACACACAGGAAATTTTCTCTAACTTATGCCCTGATTATTTTCTATACTTTATACAATTTATATAATTTAAACAATTCTTTTACTTCTATTAGCATTTCCTCTAATTGAGATTAGCTTTCTTCCCACTTACCATCTTTTCAAACTCTACATAATCTAAAACGTGTTTAAAATATTTAAAAGTCTTGATAAAATCAGAGGAAAGATGTAGGCTTCACCCCCAGTCTCTCTGAAGCAATATAATTCACAAACAAAAGAAACCCACTCACAAGAGAGGCAACATTCTTTTCCTCTTCACAGCCTTATTTATCTCCTTTGGAAGACTTTCCAGGTGCTTTTGTTAGAGACACGTCTTAGTCTCTTTCCCTTTTTACTACATTAGCAGATTCTCATTTATTTTCAGTCTTGTTATCAGCATTTATTCCTATCTTAAAAGCAGAGTTAGGAGTTCTCTGTCCCTTTAGACCTTATAAGATAGTATAAATGTAATTCTATTGAGACTTATGCCTTATTCAACTTTTTTTTTTTAACTCAGCTTGCATGTCAGAATCAAATCATTTCAGTGTTAATTGATTGGAAATACTGTATACTAGTTCCAAACCAGAAGTAAAAGTTGATGCGTTCAATCTTGTTTCTAGAGACACATATCACCACATCCATGTGGGAAATTCTATTTTTAGGGAAGGTAAAAATGGAAATAGCCAGGTGAATTTCGTGGTGCGTCACTTCAATGGATGGGTGTCAGAAATGTGGAATACAGTTGTCTTTTTTCACAGAGGCTCTTGGACCCTGTTGTTCTGTGTTATGAATCTCTAAGGTAATCAAGCTAGATCCTGCCAAGTCTCACTTGATCCCTCTTACTGTCCCAGCCCTTTTGTTTATACATTCTACTCTACCCATCAGTGGAAGGATCCACAGACATGTCCTACAGTATTTTAAAATGAGAATATCGTGTGACCTCGGAAAATTTAACTGACAATGTTCAAAGCATATAACTTGGGCGAGATGTAAGCATTCCACATTGTATATCAAATCAGCACATTGTAGCTCATAAATGCATTAATATACACAGCTATGATTTAGTAAAGAATTTTTAAAAAATAAAATACAACCTCTGTTACTGACAGGAAACTTCCCTGTTTATCCCACCACTCATCTTGATCACTTCAATCACAGGATGACTTCCTTTTCACTGCTGAACATAGCCTCTCTAATTTGAGGGTAAAGGAGTTTCCAAATCACTTGCATTTCCTTTTCACCTTTGGAGAGTAAATACACTATAGAAACTTGAGAATTGCTTGTAAAATTAAAATGAAGCAAGTAATGTTTCAATGATATGACTTTGTTCTATTTTTATTTTTATTTTTTTTAACCCAATGAAATAGAAGATCTTCAGTTATATCTCAGGCACTCCTAGAAGACAGAAAACACTTAGCAGCCAAAGTGAAAAAACTGTCTTAGGTGGGAGGTTTTCAGTCACACCTTTGATATAAATCGACCAGAAAGCCTCAGGAAACAAGACCAGGGTGTTAGCTCACTGGCCTGCAATCATCTGGCTGGGGGCCTCGTGCAGCGCTTCTAAAAAGTCAAATAAGGACAGCAGGTAGTTTCTGTCCTGGAGGATCCCAGCTGGGAAAGCGGGAAGCTTCTGTTGTCATGGATAATCTGATATTTCTGGCATACTTGCCAGCTAGAAAATCCATGTTAAATCCTTGCTATATAGAACAGTCATGTTTTCAGGATTACTAGGGGAAGATCAGAGCCCTAAATATTCACTAATTGGATTCCAAATAGATGATCTGATGTCTGTGACATTAGAGTACCAACATAGAGGAGGGAAAAAAATCAAATCTGTCTGCCCTTTTCTCACGTGAAAAAGAATTTCCATTTTTTCCAGATTTAGGAGAGTGTAACAGGAGTAACATATGCTTTTATAATAAGCACCGATTAGCAGCACCTTAAAACGTCTTTTACACGGCTCTAGGAGAAGTTTGACCTTAGCCAGGTGTCCCGCATTCTGGAGTCTTAAAAGATTACATTTTCCCCCAAATAAGTATTCCATGTTCCTAATAGGTCAAAACATTCATCCTCTGGAGCAAATATCTTCCTGAAACCAAAACCATAAAAAGGACCCATTAAGAAAAACACGCACACCCCCCAATTTCACTAATGAATACAATCCAACAATACTCAAAATCCTAGCAAATAGAATACAGGTGTGGGACGGCGCCAGCGCCCGAGCACGCTGCGGCGGGTGACAACGATCCCCTCGTCAGTCTCACCTCACCGGCTGCCGTGGTGACAACCGCTGCGGCTCCCCCGTTCCTCGCCGCCTTTGCCTCCAGCAGCCCCGCGTTCCGGCCAACTCTCCGCCTCCGTCAGCCGCCGCCTGCCCGACTGCGCACAACGTGACCGCATCACGTGACCCTGCGCTGGAAGACGGCGTCCCCGCGCACGTCGGACCGCCAAGGCGCCTCAGGACAGCAGGGGCTCCACAGTGGCCCTGGGCCAGGAGGCGGTGCTCGCCGCAGCCCCAGTGCCGGCCCTTCCCGGGGACCAACGCCAACGTGGTCCTCCAGAGACTGCGCGACCGGCAGTGGCTGGAGGCGGTGTTCGGGACCCCGCGACGAGCCTGCCGGGTGCTGCAGCGCACTCACGCCAGGCCCAGCTTAGGCGAAGTGCGCGCGCGGGTGCGCGCGGTACTGTGCCTGGTGTGGCGGCTGCGCGGCCTGAGCCAGGCCCTGCGGGATGCCGAGGCGGACGGCTACAGCAGGCCAAGCGACTGCAGCCGCTGACCCAGGCCGCCTATCTGGAGGAGGCGCGGCGGAGGCTGGAGGGTCCGGCACCGCCAGCTGAGGCTTCGCGGGAGGGCTCGGGAACTGAAGGTCCACCGGGAGGAGGAGGCCAAACTATCGGGCCCGGCAGCGCGTGGCGCGGGGGATGGATGCTGCGCCAGGAACGGTCGTCGCGCGCGGTCAGGCCGGCTGGACGGGTCCCAGACGCACAGCTCACAGCGCTGGGTCACGTGACGCGGTCACGTGGCGCGCAGTCGGGCTGGCGGCGGCTGACGAGGCGGAGACTTGGCTGCGACGCGGGGCTGCTGGAGGCCGAGGCGGCGAGGCACCGGGGAGCCGCAGCGGTTGTCACCACGGCAGCCGGTGAGGTGAGACTGATGTGGGGACCGTTGACACCCGCCGCAGCGCGCCGGGCGCTGGCGCCGTCCCACACCTGTATTCTATTTGCTAGGATTTTGAGTATTGTTGGATTGTATTCATTAGTGAAATTGGGGGGTATGCGTGTGTTTTTCTTAATGGGTCCTTTTTTTGGTTTGGGTATCAGGAAGATATTTGCTCCAGAGGATGAATTGGGAGTGTTCTTTCCTTCTCAATGTTTTTGAATGGATTCTGCAGCATAGGTATGAGCTCTTCTTTGAATGTTTGTTTAAATTCTGGTGTAAAATCATCTGGTCCAGGACATTTTGTTGTCGTTATTAGAAGCTACTTTATTTTTGCGATTACTGTGCTTGATATCGGTCTGTTCAAGAGTTCTAATTCTTCCTGGTTAAGTCTAGGTAGGTAGTATGATTCCAGGTATTAGTCCATTTCCTCCACAATGTTAAATTTCTGGGCATAGCAATTTTTGTAGCAATCAGAGATAATCTCTTGTATTTCTGCGACATCTATTGTTATTTTCCCTCTTTCATTTCTCAGTGTGGTTATTAGAGATCTTACTTTTCTGTTTCTAGACTAGCCAAAGTTTTATCAATTTATCAATTTTATTTATTTTAAGGAACCAACTCTTTGTTTTCTTAATCTCCTGAATGGTTCTTTTGTTCTCAATTTCATTTTCTTCTGCTCTGATTTTGGTTCTTTCCTTGTGCTAGGTTTGGGATTGGATAGCTCTTTCTTTTCCAGTTCCAAGAAATGATGCATTAGATTGTTGATTTGTGCTTTTTAAATTATTGGCTGTGGGCATGTAATGCAATAAATTTCCCTCTTATGACTGCTTTCTCAGTATCCCAGAGGTTTTTCATCATCATTTTGTTAGACAAATGTAATGATTTTTCTCCTTTGTCTTCTCCTTGAAATAGTTGTCTTTCGCGTAACATCATTTAGTTTTTATGATTTTGGGAATGAAAGGTTTTGTTGGAAATGAGTTCGACCTTGATTCCATAGTAATCTGTAAGCTACAAGGTATAATTTCTATTCTTTTAAATTAGGCGAGGTTTGATTTGTGTCTTAGGATGTGGTCAGTTTTGGAAAATTATTCATGAGCTAATAAGGAGAATGTGTATTTGGTAATATCGGGGTGGTATGTTTTGTAGAGGCATGTTAAAGTCGATCGTTTCTTTGCTCAGTTTGTGTTTGGAGGGTCTGTCCAGTTCTGTCAATAGGGTGTGAAGTCCCCAGAAATTATGCTGTTACAGGATATTATATTGTTCAGACTTGTTAGAGTTCATTTTGTAAATCTGGAAACATTTAATTAATTTGGGTGCATAAAGACATAGGATTGAGATGTCTTCTGGTATTGTTCCCTTGACAAGAAAATAGAGTACTTTATTTTTATCATTCCTTATCTTTTGTGGTTTGAAGCCCAGTGTATCTTGAAATTGTGATCCCTGCTTTCTTTTGATTTCCATCTGCCTGAAATATTGATTTCTAATCCCTCAACCTGAGTCTTGTTTTGTCCTTAGCTGTTAAATATGTTACCTGAGGACAGCATAGAGTTGGCTTGTGCTTTTGATCCAGTCTTCTGGTCTGTGTCTCATCAGTGGGTAATTCAAGCCATTCACTGTGGCTTGACTATGATGGATTTGTGTTTGTCTTTTGTGAAGGTTGCCACCTAGATTTATCACTTGTACCATTGAGGAAGTTAGGCTATGACCTTTAATTTCTGTGTGTCTTTGCTTGTGATACATTGTTATGTTCGATGTGTAATATTACTCTGGAATACTTCCTGGACAGGTGGTCTTATAGTGGCAAATTTCTTCAACGTTTACTTGCAAGGAAAACATTTGATGTATCCATTGAATATGGAACTTAGTTTCATAGAATACAGAATCCTAGGCAGGGAGTTGTTGTGTTTGAGTATATTGAAAATGAGAGTCCTATCTATTCTAGCTTGTTGTTCTTCAGCTGAGAAATCTGCTGTCACTCTGATGGAATTGTCCTTGTAGGTCAACTGGTGCTTACTCCTGGTGGCCTTCAAAATTTTCTATTTCATTTTGGCCAAGTTTTTTACAATGTGTCTAGAAGATGCTCTGTTTGAATTGAGATAAACTGGGCTTTGATATTTCTCAACGGAGTTTCTCTGAATCTTTGGTAATACTTAAACATTTTTCATTTATGATATCCTCCAATAGGTCTTCTGTGCCTATAATTTGTATGTTTATAAACTTTATAAAATCCCATAATTCTCTAAGATTGCTATTCTTTTACTCTCTTGGATTTGTTTGTTTGTTTTGTTTTTTGAGATAGACTGTCACTTTGTCACCTGAGGTAGAGTGCCGTGGTGTCATAGCTAATAGGAACCTCAAACTCTCGGGCTCATGCAATCCTCTTGCCTCAGCCTCCCAAGTAGCTGGGACTACAGGCGCCCACCACAATGCCTATTTTTAGAGATGAGGTCTCACTCTGGCTCAGGCTGGTCTCAAACCTGTGAGCTCAAGCAATCCACCCTCCTTGGCCTCACAGAGTGCTAGGATTACAGGTGTGTGCCATCACACCTGACCTTTACTCTCCTCTTTTCTGCCTCATTAAGTAAGTGAGTTAGCTCAAGAGCCTTGTCTTCAAGTTCTAAGATTCTTTCTTCTTCAAGGTTTATGCTGTTATTGAAATTTTCTATTGCATTTTAAACTCCTTGAATGACTCCTTCAATACCTTGAACTCTTTTCTAATTTCATCATGTCTTTTGATTGTTTCTTGGGTCAGTTTTTTTTATTTCTGTTTGGTGACTTTCCACTTGCCCTTTAATTCTCTTCATCACTTTGGACATCTATAATCTAAATTCTTTTTGTCTTTTCATCTTTGACAGCAGCTTGGTAATCCCTTGCAGAATTGGTCTATTCTAGTTTTTCAAGTTGATATAATTTTTATTTGTTGGATCCTCTGCATGTGTTGTTACTTCTTGTTATTTCCTTCCCCTACTTAACTTTTCGCACTTCCTAGTTGTCCTGAAGCCTCTTTGTTTCTGTGCTTTGAGATTAAAGTTGTCTTTTGGGCGGCGCCTGTGGCTCAGTGAGTAGGGCGCCGGCCCCATATGCCGAGGGTGGCGGGTTCAAACCCAGCCCCGGCCAAACTGCAACAACAACAACAAAAAAATATAGCCGGGCGTTGTGGCGGGCGCCTGTAGTCCCAGCTACTAGGGAGGCTGAGGCAAGAGAATCGCGTAAGCCCAAGAGTTAGAGGTTGCTGTGAGCCGTGTGACGCCACGGCACTCTACCAAGGGCGGTACAGTGAGACTCTGTGTCTAAAAAAAAAAAAAAAAGTTGTCTTTTGGTACAAGGATTAAAAAATGAAAAGGAAGGAGAGTAAAAGAAGGAGAAAATGAGTGATAAAAAGAAGAAAGCTAATGATGATAATTGTAACAGGCCATGCATAGTGAAGCATACCAGCAATTATCAGTGATCTGGCGGTTCTAGGGCAGGTGTATTACCCAAAGTTAGATGATTCTGACCAGCCTTATCCAGAGTGAGACCCTACTTCCATCAAATATGGAAAAAACAAACAAACCAACAAAAACATGAACTTTAGTGAGGAACAGCTGTTGCAACTCCTCAGGAGGTCAAAGCAGGGATTTCCAAATCTAGGTGTTGAAGGCCACCATGAGCCAGACCATTGCTGCAACACTGCCATGGAGGCCTTAGAGAAATGGTCTTCAAAAAAACCAAACACAAAACACACTCAAAAGAGAGAGATTATCTTGATTGTTACTTAAGGGATTTATGAGAGAAAGATTAGAAAAGTAGAAAAATAAACAAAAAGAAAAAGAAATGGAGAAGAGAATAGAAATAGTATAAAGTTAAAAAAAAAAAGTTAAAAAAAAAAAGGAAAAAAATCAAAAATACATGTATTGCATGGTCCGTAAGTAATGCTCCAGGATTAGGAAAAGCAAAAGCAAAAGAAAAAACCTTTTATTCCTAATGACAATACGTGGCACTTCTTGGTTAAGAGGGGGGAAAAAAAACCCAGTACTCTGTATTCTGCATGTGGTAGAGGTGGGATGTTATCAGCTAGTTGCCAAAGAGATCCAGTCTTGTTTTCCTGATTCATTGATGTTATTCTGGACTTGGTAGCTAACTGTATGAGAGATGAGTCCCCATGGGGGTGGTAGAGGCAAATTCTTGAAGCTTATGCCAGACTATGAGGTGGGGAGGCAGGGAAGACTCTGCCATCCAAACAGTTCCCTGCAGCCACAGATGGAGCAGTGTTGTAGGCATAATCTGCTCACCTCTGCCCATGTGTCCAAGGAAGTCAGCCCTGGGGTAGCTCCAACTGCTGGAGTCAGAAGCATTAACATAATGGGATACTATGAGGCTGCTCCAAGCTTGGCTTCCTTGGGTGTCAGCCAGCTCAAGGTTTTAGCATTATCCACACCTGCCCTGTCAGTCTCCCTAGGCAATTGGGACCAGGCTGCCAGGCCTCCCACTGAACAGGCTCCAGGACCAGATCTGCCCAGCCAGTGGCAGTAAAATGATAGCCTGGGTTCGGGCCTCTGGCTTTGTCCCTAAGAGGCAGAATATACTCTCTCCAACCCTTGAACAAAAGGCCAGCTTCTGTGCACCTGAACGTCCTGTGGGACCTATATTCCTGCTTGTTTCGTATCAGTCTTCAGGCATGGATGGACAGGCCCTCTCAGAGTTCAGTTCAATTCCCAGTCCACTCCTACAGAATGCCATGGTGCGGTGTGGGGAAATCACCTGCAAAATTGATACCCCAGGGATTCCACATGCAGGCTCTCTCTCTCCCTGGGTTGCTGCAGTCCTTTGCATCTGCTTTTCATGCATGCCTCTCACCCTTCTTAACGTTTTGCTCCTGGTGCTCCATTCTGTCGCACTGTGCCTTTGCAATGTTGTTTCTGGACAGGACAATCCAGATGGAGGCACCTAGAGACTCCGCTCATCAATTTGACTGAGCTCAGCTGATGAAGAAATGTCTCTAGTCTGTCATCATGGAGCCTCCCTTTCTTCATTCTTTTTAAAACCCATCTGGGTATTTATGGACTGAAAATAGATTAGAAGATTTTTTATATTTTCACAAAAATGAATGGATTATTTTGTTTCAATGTATTACTGGTGTAAAAATATTTCATGTTACATGGATCATTTTTGTGATGCTACAGGTATGCCCATCACTCATATGGTATTCATAGTACCCACTAGGTTGGCTTAGTCCATTTGCCTCCTTCCCTCTACCCCTTTCCCTTGGTTGATTTCCACATACTTTTACTTCCTTCTATGCACATGTGAGCTCATCAGTTAGCTCCAATTTAATAGTGACTGTATGTGGTGTTTGTTTTTCATTCCTGAGGTATTTTACTTAGAAGGATGGTCTCTGGTGCCATACAGATTGTTGTAAAAGGTATTAATTTATCATTTTCTGTGGTTGAGTAGTACTCCATGGAATACATATACAACATTTAATTAGTCCACTCATGAATTTGTCAGCACTTGGTTTGTTTCCACATATTGGCAATAATGAATTGTGCTGCAATAATCGTTCAAATGCAGGTATCTTTTTGGTAAAATAATTTCTCTTCTTTTGGGGAAAATAACTAGTAGTGGGACTGCTGGGTCAAATTGTAGGTCTACTTTTAGTTCTTTGAGAAAACGTCATTCTCATTCTCATAGAAGTTTTACAAATTTGCACTCTAACCAACAGCATACAAAAATGCCTTTCTCTCTGTGTCCATGTCAGCACCTATTGATTTGGGAATTTTAATAAATTCCATTGTAACTGGAGTAAGGTGATAATGTCATTGTGAATTTAATTTGCATTACCCTAATAGGTCATGAAATTGAATATTTTTTCACATGTTTAATGACCATTTTTTCTTATTTTGAGAATTGTCTTTTCACGTTTTTTGCCCACTTGTTTATAAGATGGTTTGTCTTTTCCTGTTGGTTGCTTTAGTTATTTGTAAATTCTAGTTACTAGTCCTTTATTGGAAGTGTCATTTGTGAATATTTCTTCCATTCTGTTGGTTGTCTATTTTGATCTGTTAATTGTGTCTGTAGCAGTGCAGACGCTTTTTAGCTGAAACAAATCCCAGTTTTGGTTTTGTCATGATTGCCTTTGGGGTCTTTTTCTTAAATTCTTTGCCTAGAATCATATTTAGAAGAGCTTTTTCTACATTTTCCTCCAGAATACTTATGATTTTGTGCCATAAATCTTTTGTATATCCTGAGTTTGAGCGGTGAGGACTAGTGGTCCTACTTCATTCTGGTGCATGTAACAATCCAATTTTCCCAGAGCCATTTATTAAATAAGGCTTCTTTTCCCCAGTGTATGTTATTGCCTGCTTTGTCAAAGATAACTTTGTTGAAGGTAGGTGGTTTTATATCTGGGTCCTCTGTTCCATTGGTGTATTTCCATATTTTTGTAGAAATACCATGCTGTTTTTGTTAAACTACAAGGCTGTAGTTTCATAGTATGGCTGCAAGTGTGGCACTGGGAGTCCTACAGATTTGTTCTTTTGCTTAAGATTCAGGCTCTTTCATGGCTCCAAACAAAGTATAAAATATTTTTTTCTTTATCTGTGAATTATGACTTTGGCAAATTGATGGAGATTGCATTGCATTTATTAATCACTTTAGGTAGTATTGATATTTTAACATTATTGTTTCTACTAAGTCAGGATATTTGTTTATATCCTCTGCAACTTTTTTGTTCAGAGTTTTATTGTTTTCCATGTTAGAGAAATTTTACTCTCTTGTGTGTAAGTATATCCCTACTTATTTTATTTTGTTTTCGTTTTTATGAATGTTACTTAGTCTTTGATTTGACTCCTGGCTTAACTGTCATTGTTATATAGAAATGGTATTAATTTATGTATATTGGCTTCTTATCCTAAGACTTTGCTTAATTTATTTATTAATTCCAGAAGACTCTTGGTAGAACCTTTGGGGTTTCTAGGTACAGGATTATACCATTGGGAAAAAGTGATGTCCACTTAACCAGTTTGGATACCCTTAATATTCTCCTCTTTTTTATCTTGCCTAGGACTTCTAGCACTATGTCAAAAAAGAGTGGTGATAGTGGGAATCCTTGTCTTACTCCAGTTCTTATGGGCAATGCTTTCAACTTTTCTCCGTTGAATATGTTAGTCGTGTGTTTTCCAAATATGACTTTTATAATTCTGAGATATTTTCTTTCTATGCCTAGTTTGTTCGGGGTTTTTATCATGCCTTGTTTGCTATCCTTGCATATGGAATGAAGTCATCTTGGCGCTTCATTTTTTTTTCTTTTCTTTTTTTTTTTTTTTAGTATGCTGTTTTATTCAGACTGCTTGTTTCGGGGTTTTTTTTTGAGGGTTTTTGCACCTGTATTCATAAGGGATATTGGTTTCTACTTTACTTTTGTTATCATTGTGTCTTTCCCTGGCTTTTGTATGACTATAACATTAGCTTCATAGAATGAGTTGGGGAGGTTTCCCTTTTTCTCAATATTATGGAGTAATTTCTACGTTATATGTGCCCGGTATTCATTGTAGGTTTGACAGAATTCAGTTATGAACATATCTTGTGCAGGGCTTCTCTTTCTTGACTAGATTTTTCCTTACTGGTTTAATCTCACTTTTCTTTCTTTTTTTTGGTCTACTCAGTTTTCTTTCTTTCTGGTTCAGTGTTGGAGGTTGTGTGTTTCTAGGAACTTTTCTATTTTCTCTCTGTTCTCTAGATTATGTGCATAGCGATTTATCTCATATTCATGGATGATTTTTTAATGAAAATTTTGAAATTATTAATGTTTTACTATACATATTGTATTCTCTCAGAACTGAGGGGAAGAGGAAGGCCCCACTCAAGTGAGTTAACAAACTTGCCATCAAAATTTAAATATAACTGACAATGTTATGGTTAGTCCAAAATTCCTGAGAATTTGAACATAATTTCGTTTCTGTGAGCTTAACAACAAATGCTTATAATTTTTAAAATAATATGTTTGAAAAGAAATTCAACTTATCAACATGAATATGTTAGCAAGGCAAACCATCATCCAACTGTATGTCTGAAAATGTCTGTTTTCTACATTATGTGCATAGTGATTTATCTAATATTCATGGATGGTGTTTATTTTTGCAGTATGGATTTCTGCAATGTTACCCTTTTCATTTCTGATTCAGCTTATTATAAACCATCCTCCCTAGAATTAGGTAATAATCTCCCTGTGGTTTTTATTTGCAACTACCTGATGATTAGAGACAATCAGCCTTTTTTCATGTGTTTCTTGACCATTAAACTATCTTCAATTGAAATCTTTCTGCTCAAGTCTTTTGCCCTTTTTTTTGATGGAGTTGTTTGATTTCTCCCTTGCTTATTTGCTTGAGTTCTTTGTAGATTCTGGTCATCTGCTCTGTATCGGATGAACAGCATGTGCATATTTTTCCTCTTTTGGTAGGTTGTCTATTTATTCCTTGGCTGTGGAGCAATCATTTAATTTGATCTCTATATATCTCAATTTATGCGTCAACTTGAATTTCAGGTAACAACAAAACCCATTCTATATAGAATTAGCAGTTTGTAGTCTTCAAACATCACAGCTTTGAGAACACTCCATTGCTTGATTTATGTTTGTTTTGGTCTTACTGGTATGCAGTTACCACTGCAGAAAAGTATTCATAACTTATTTTGTATAAATAGAAGTCATTTCCTTTGAGTACATACCTACAAGTGGGAATAGTGGATCAAAAAGTAGGTCTAAAATGCTTATGTAGAGGTCTAATGTATATATAGTATTTCAGCAATCTGAGTCCATTCTGCAAATGATTGGGTTTTATATTCCTATAAAGATATGAACATATACTTAATTACATTAAGTGTTCTGCATAACTTCATAATTTCTATATTCCTTCCCTTCAGGTTTTGTTTTTTCAACAAACAAAGTTTTCATGCTTTCTTAATGCATTTCTTTTTAGTAGGTATGCAGTTGTATTAGGTTAAATGAAAAAGTATTTGGCAGTTCTAGACTGACAGTCACATATTGAAAATGCCTACTACATAGTATATTATGAAGGTTATGTAGACTTATTATAACAGGAAATGTCCTTATTCTCTCCATTTGCTGCTGTTTAAGTTGACAGCTTCTCATCACGATACAAATTTTATTATACTTCTTCAAAAAAAGAAAGAGATAAGTTAATAAAAGTCCATCACATAACAAGTTAATGAACAGTTATATAATCCTATTGGTTGATGCAGAAAAAAAGCATAAAGAAAATTAAACACTCTTTCACATTAAAGATACCCAGGAAATTAGCAATATGGGGGAACATTTCAATTTAATAATGAGAAACAATAAAACACCTACACCTACCATCATTCTTGTTTGGGGAAAACTGAACACTTTTCCCTTGAGATTGAAGAGTAGACAAGGATACTCACTTTTACCGCTTTTATTCCATGTTGTATGGAGGTGTTAGCTACTGTAGTAATGCACACAGGTGAGAAAGGGAGAAATAAAAAAATCAAAATAATATAGAAAAACTTCTATAATTAAAAAATGAATTCAGCTAGATTTCAAGATACATGGTCAACTCATAAAAATTCATCACATTTCCATATACTAGCAATAAACATTGGAAACTGAAATTAAAAACATAGTACTATTTACAACCCCTCTAAAGAAAATTCTTAGGTACACTGTTAAACAAAATGTGCAGGGTGTGTGTGCTGACTATTACAAAATGTTGATTAAAAAGGCTCAAGGAATGTGTTTATCCAAACAGAGAGACATATTGTGTTCATGCTTGGGAAGACTCAACATGGAGAAGATGTCAGTTCTCCCCAAATTTGGAAACAGATTTAGTTGCAATAACTATCTGAATCCCAAGTTTTATTATAATGTAAGCATGGATAGGCTTTTTCTAAAATGTGTATGAAAAAGTATAGGTCCTGGAATAAGTAAAATCATTCTGACAAAATTGAAAGTGGGAGGGATTATTTTACTCAATATTTAGGCTTACAGTATTACAGTCAGTGCTGTATGAGAGGGGGATTGAGGCATAGATCAAAGGAATAGAAGAGAGAACTTAGAAATAGCCCCAAACCATATGGCCAACAGATTTTTGACATCAGTACAAAGCAAATCAGTGAAGGATAGAGAAACTTTAATACAAATGCAGTCAAAGTAATTGGACATCCATAGGCAGAATAATAAAGCCCCACCCAAGTGTCACACTCTATGCAAGAGTTAAATGATAAAATGCTATGGAAGGGGTCATATATTGACACTTCCATTTAAAACACAAAATATAAACCCTTTAAGAGGTTTTTAAAAGAAACACTAAGAGAAAATCTTTAGGATCTAGGTCCAATCAAAGAGTTTTTAGTCTGGACAACAAAAGCACAATGAATCAAAAGAAACTTTTTAT
This sequence comes from Nycticebus coucang, assembly GCF_027406575.1. Classification (NCBI taxonomy): domain Eukaryota; kingdom Metazoa; phylum Chordata; class Mammalia; order Primates; family Lorisidae; genus Nycticebus; species Nycticebus coucang. The sequence continues at coordinate 90,946 of NW_026515583.1, forward strand.
AAATCAGACCTCATTAAAATTGAAACCTTTTGCTCTATAAAAGTCCTGATACAGATGTGGATATAGGAAGAAACAAACTACCGATATAGGGAGAAAATATTTGCAAACACATACCTAAAAGACTAGTATCCAAAACAGGTAAAGAATCCCTAAGCCTCAACATTAAAACACAAGGACAAAAGCCATAAACAATCCAGTTAAAAATGAAAACATCAAAAGAGTTTTCACTGAAGAGGATATACAGATAGCAAATAAGAATGTAAAAATACAGCCCACACTATTAGCCTTTAGAAAAATCCAAATTAAAACCAAATGAGATATCACTACATACCCATCCCACCTATCAGAATGCCTAAAACAAAAAAAAAAGTGACAACACAAAATGTTGCCAAGAATGCAGAGAAGCAGGGCCACTCCCATATTGTTGGTAAGAATGCAGAATGGTATAGCCATTCTGTAACAGAAGACAGTTTGTCAGTTTCTTGTACACCAAACATGTAGCCACAGAATGTAACAATTCTCCTCTTGGCATTTATCTTAGAAAAATGAAAACGTATATTTACAAGGAAACCTGGACACAGATATTCATAGCAGTTTCCTTTATAATAACCCCAGAGTAACAGCTTCAGATATCCTTCTCTGTGTGACTGGTTAAAAAGTGTGCGGTATGTGCTAGTTACCAAAGCTTAGCAGTGAGAAGAGAAGAAGTGTTGACACAAATAACTATTTGGATGCTTCTCTCAGGAATTATGCTTAATGAAAAAGGTTAAACCCAAAGGTTGCAAGGTTATACCATATGTGATTTTATCTATATAATATTTTTGGAATGGAAAAAAAGTTTAGAATAAATAACAAGTGAGTGATTCAGGGGTTAGAAATGAGGGAAAGATCAGGAAGGAGGGTGGTGTGGTTGGTTATAAATGAGCAACATGAGGTAGCATCGTGTTTAATGTACTGACTTTGGGAGTGGATAGGACACATCTGTACACCTGATAGGAGAAATCAAAGATGGGTGCACTGCATCAAATTCAATAGGCTGAGACATTGCACTATAATCGTGCAAAGTTATCATCATTGAGGGGGACCAGGTGTGACAAGCCGAAAAATGGTCCCCCCAAGTGCCATGTTCTAATCCCTGGAACCTGTGAATATGTTCCCTGGGATGGCAAAAGGGACTTGGCAGATGTGATTAAGTTAAGGATCTTTCAATGGGGAGATTATCCTGCATCATTCAGGTGGGTCCAGTGTAAGCACAAGGTTTTTATAAGGGACAGAAAGGAGGTAGAAAAGTAAGAGAAATGGATGTGAGGATGAAGTAGAGGCTGGAGTGATCCAGTGACTGGCAGAGACCACAATCCCAGGAATGCGGGTGGCCTTCAAAGCCAGAAAGAGTAAGGACACGGATTTTCCCCTAAAGTCCACAGAAAGAAGGCAATCACACCATCCCTTTAATTTTAGTCTAGCAAAACCCACCTTAGATCAATGTTCTCTGGAAATTTCAGATAATAAATTTCTGATGATTTAAGCCACCAAGTACGTGGTCGTGTATATCAGCAGCAACAGGAGACTAAAATAACCTGTGGCATCTCCCTATATTAGTCCTTACAGTTTCATGTAAATGGATAATTATCTGAGTAATATTTTCAATTAAAAACATTAGGAATCTGATCTCCAGTATGAAGAATGCCAATTCAAGTTGCCGTGAAGCATGAAAGCTAAAGAACAGGGAGGTAAAAAATAAGAAATTTCTCCTGTTCGATAACACTTACAGTAACATCTAATAAACAGAATGATTTACTGCCGGTACTTGTACAGCTTTCTCCAACTTTTCTTACTTCCCTCCTTCTAGTACAGTGCAATGGTGAAATGTTGGCCCTCACATCAAAGTGCTTTGATCCATATTCCAGCATAACTCCTAGGGGCTCTGAAACATTGGATGGTTGTTCCAGAATTGGAAATAATAACAGTAATATTTTCCAAGGGCAGATATAAACAATTATTTAGGGGAATGTGTTTGTAGTATGTTGGTACCTAGATTGTAGTATTTCCCTAAATTCTCCACCCAGACCCCTTAACCAGTCTTCATGCTCTGGGCCTTCATCCTCCAGAATTCACTTTTCCCTGCATTAGACAGCCTTTAACAGTTCCCAGTGATCCCTGCAGTGGACAGCCTTTAACAGTTCCCAGTGATCCCTGCAGGAGACAGCCTTTATGGTTCCCAGTGATCCCTGCAGTGGACAGCCTTTGTGGTTCCCAGTGATCCCTGGCTTATTGTACCCTCAATGAATCCCCAACAATAAAAAAATAATAATAATTAAAAAAAAAAGAAAGTTTCATTTGGTGTAGTACATAATATAATCCTTTTTATCTCAATGAAACATGAAGATATACATATGTGTGCGCGTGCACGCACGCACACACACACACACACACATATATATATAGAGAGAGAGCTGGTGTGCGCATAAAGAGTTTACCAAAGGGGGGAAAGTAATTGAACACCTAGTTTAGACTTTGCTGGGAATCAACACATTACAATTTGCATCATGCATTTATTTTATCCAGAATGCCACAAACCCCTCTGTGAATTTATAATGAATTATTGAATTTCCGCTAAGAAAGTCGCACTTGTGGCTCAGCACCCATAGCTCACATACACCAAGACTTGCGGGTTCAAGCCAGGCTCCAACCTGCTAAACAACAATGACAACTGCAACCAAATAATAGCCAGGTGTGGTGGCGGGCACCTGTAGGCCCTACTCAGAAGGTCGAGGCAAGAGAATCGCTTACGTCCAAGAGTTAGAGGTTGCTATGAGCTGTGACAGCACAGCACTGTACTGAGGGCGACACAGTGAGACTCTGTCTCAAAAAAAAGAAAGAAAGAAAGTTGCAATTGTATTAGCATTGAAAGCCAGTATATTACATACAAATAGGAAAAAGAAGTAATCCCACATCATGGAAGAAGGCAGTGAGGCAGTGCTGCAACAGTGTCTTGAAAACTGCTTGTGACATGTGAATTGTTGTGTTTTAAATGCCTTTCCATGACTCAACTGGCCAAGTTATATGGTCCCATTGAATTTGACCCACACCCGTACACTCAGCCTCAGCAGGTATATGGGGATGTTAAAAAAGGAAGAATTTTTCCAAGAACAATAAGTAAAATTAAGAAGGCATTACATTTGTCTTCGTGTTACCATTTTCAGTCTATTTTTTAACCTACAGCCTTCGATGCCCAGAAAGAAAAGTGAGTAAAGGTGTATTGCTGTCCAACAAATCCTTCACGTTCTTCTTCACAATATGTCTTTGTCTCTTCAATGGCTTGTAATGATTATGATCTTGCAGGCACTTCCCATAAGCTATCTGTGCATTATTAATGAAGTTCTATGACGGGAAACGTCCATCACTGCAATGATTCTTGAAAAGCATAGATTCATTCAAACTAACAATGCATATGAGTTTGTCACAGTTTTAACATATGCATTCTTCTTGCAGATGGTTGAAAAAGAAGGTTATCTTCAAAAAGCTAAAATTGCAGATGGAGGAAAGAAACTAAGGTAATAAAAAGTTCTTTGACCCACTTTTATATAACTATGCTAGTTCCTGTATCCTTAACTTGTATCACTGCTATTGTTTGGGAAGCAAGGCCCTATGGTAACAGACTGGTCCCTTTTGCTACCACTATGATCAACATTATTTTTAATATAATTGTAGTTTTTGAAGAAAGGCACAACAGTACATATTATTACACAGAGCATACAGATAAGAAATGCTTCTTGTCCTTTTAAAGTATAAGTTCTTTAAAAAAAATTAAAGGAAGTAAGGCAATGGATCTTGATTTCTGGGATTAACAGATTTTGGAATAAAAGGACTTATTTGCATTACATAAAAATTTCCTGGAGGGTGCAGTGAGTGTCTCATGCCTGTAATTCTAGCACTTAAGGATTCAAGGCAGAAGGATTCCTTGAGCTCAGGAGTTTGAGAGCAGCCTGAACAAGAGTGAGACCCTGTATCTACAAAAAAAGAAAAATTAGCTAGTGGTGGTGGTATATGCCTGTAGTGCAAACTACTCTGGAGGCTAAATCAGGACAGTCTCTTGAGCCCAGGAGTTTAAGTCTATAGTGAACTATAATTGGGCCACTAGACTTCAGCTTCAGACTGGGCAGCAGAGCAAGACTCTGTCTAAAAAAGAAAAAAACGAAAAAAAAAATCCCTACAGTAAATTAGGGGAGCAATTGTTTAAAGGATGAAGTAGTTGAACTATATTTTTAGATAAGTAAATCAGGACCCTTTCTTACCTCACCAACAGCATGGATAAAAAAATCCTCATGGTTTAATCTCATTTCCCACGTCAACCCTTCACTGGGGCTTGATGGGAGAAAGGAGGTAACATCATTGGTCAATCCTACTCTCCAGCCTCATGCAAAGAAGACGGGGGGGTGGGGGGGTGGGGGGAAGGGATATTACAAGAAACCAAGATGATGCCCTACCATGGGGGTTATGTAAAGTATCCTTGCCGATCCATAGCAAACTTTGTAACATCTCTGAGAAGGCAGGGCCAGGAGGAAGCAAAGGACCAGAATAGGGCCCTTCCCCTAACCCACTCACATGAATATGATTTTTGGTAGTTGTGATCATTGTATACTATTGTGTACTTGCTTTATTTGCTTTTACTTTAATATGTTGTTGTACAATTTGCATGCTGCAGTTTAATTTCATATAAACATTTGCAGGCAGTTTAATTATTTCAATCTATTTGTAAACTATTATGCATTCTTTCAGCTTTTCTCACTTAAAGTTATACAAATTTTAGTTTTTCCTTTTTTTTTTTTTTTCCTTTTTTTATTTTCACCATAGATATACAGAATTGAGTTTGTGGCCTTGTGTTATCATTACTCTGGGAATGATGTCTAACTGGTTATATTTTATTTTTTGTTTCTAATCCTCACTTCCATCCCCTTTAGACCTCCAATTTAATGCATTTAATGTGTGTTCATCAAATCCAGTTTCATATATATATGTATGTATCAGAATATCTGTGTCACCTTAAAAGTAGTGTGTAGTTGTGTGTATGTGAATGTGTTGTATTGCATAAGCATTTTTGTGTAGTAAATTACATTATGGTTCTTACTACTTTCATTCAACGTTAGTGTTTGGACATCTTTCTATGGTGCTAGACAGACCTGTGTTTCTTAACCATGGGGAAAATAAGTCATTAGGTGATTTTGTCATTGTGCAAACGTCATAGAGTGTATTTACACAAACATACATGGTATGGCCTATTACACACCTAGGCTATATGGTACAGCCTGTCGCTCACTCCCAGGCTATACATTTACCATGTTACTACACTGAGCACTGTAGACAATCTTAACATAATTTGTGTGTGTGTGTATCTAAACATATCTAAACATGGAAAAGGTAAAACATTGTACAATGATGTTACAATGAACAGGATGTCACTAGATGACGGGGATTTTTCAGCTCCATTGTGATCGTATAGGACCAACATCTATATATGGTCTGTGTTTGACTGAGGCATTGTCATACAGTATATGAATGTATTCAAAGCTAGGTCATTTTTCCCAATTACTGCCCTTTGCACCCTGTGCAAAGACACTGTGGTTAATGATGACCTGCATATATGACGGTGATCTCATAAGATTATAATATTGATTTTTACTGTTCCTTGTCTATGTTTGGATACAGATCTAAACACACTTACCATTGTCTTACAGTTGTCTACAATATTCAGACTGTACAGGTTTGTAACCCAGAAGCCATAGGCTATAGCACAGCCTAGGTGTGTAGTGGGCTATACCATCTAGGTTTGTATAAGGACATTCAATGGTTTTCGTACAATGATAAAAGTACCTAAGCTTAGACACATTTCTCCAAATGTCATTAAGTGACACATGACTATATACTAAATTTTACTTACCCAGTCCCTCAGGTACAAACCCTAAACTTCCTCTAACTCATTCCATCCAAGACAACATTTCAATGAATCACACATATGTGTCCTTTTAACCTGTTAGGAACTCTCAGGGTAATATAGCCAGGAGCACAGATCACTTGGTGTTAAGTTATGTACATTTGTAAATCCACTGAATACCACTGCCAGACTTTCTCCTGAATGAGTGCCCCTGTTCACATAACTGCTCTGCAGTGCAGAAGGGATCTCATTTCCCATAATCTCATCAGCATATGGCATTATCTTACTCTCTTACTTCACTAAATTGGTGGCCATAGAATGTTACCTCAATGTCACTTTTATTTGTATTCTGCTGACTGGTATTGCAGTTGAACAACTTTGTCTGTTTAGAGTCATTCAGATTCTGCATTCTAAGAATTGCCTATTTATAAACTTTGATTATTTTCTATTGAGTTTTTTCCTTTTTTTTATAAATTGAGGAAACTCTAAATATATTTCTGATAACATTTTGACAAATTTTGATATTGGAAATATCTCCTACAAGTTTATGGTGGTTTTTGTTTGTTTGTTTTTATTGTAAATACTTCACATATTGAATATTGTATGTATAATCAACAAGATAATAACATATGCTATCCTACCGTGTTGATGGTCTATAATATACCGAATCATTTCTACTGTCCTTTGAAATTTGATTTTTAAGTTGAGTTCAGTTTTATGCTAATACTTATAATTACAGTGAACCCTCCTACTGCTTATCAATTATTATTTAATATTTTCTAGAGATCAATGCTAAACTTGGACTACTTGATCAAATTACATGACCTTTTTTTATGACTCGTATTTTGTATTCCCATACTGCTTTACACTTTCATCACTAACACCAAAAATGTTCTTTACTTATAACTTTAAAAATCATGTTTTGATCACATGATTTAATCTTGTTTTAATCACATTTATAATTTAGCAACTAATAATATACCATACTTGGTATAATTTGTATTTTTATGTAAAATTTCCTTTGATAGGCTTTGTAACATTTCTCAACAATCTTTATATCTTTTTATAAATTTTAATGAGTTAATAGGCAATATTAATAGATGCTTACTCTGTCAAGAACTTGGCTAAATGTTTTACAAGTTTTAAGTAATAATTATTAATACAATGTAAACTCTATTATTACTTAGTATTGTACAAATGGAGAGTCTTGGTCACCTGTATTAACCTCTCCTTTCTCCTATTTTATGCAGACTTAGTATGACAGAATTTAGTCCTGCCTTCTGATTGAAATATGTTTGTTTTTTATCTTTTGCTTTCATCTGTTTGAAGTCAAGGACTAAAAATTATCTTTTTATCTCAGGACATCAACTGTACTAAAGACTTCAATTTTCACTTAATAAATATCATTTTATTAATTTCTACAACGTTTTCTGCTCATAAATCCATTCTAGATTATCTGTACTTTGTGCTGTTTTCTTATCTTCCATTTTCCTCCTTCTTGTTTTCTCTTTTATTCGTATTTAATTATTTCTATTTCTATCTAAGGAAATTTTGACTGATCCCTAAGTATGAACAGGAGAGGCTACAAGGAAGATGAATTCCTTGGCTATATCTTACATTCAAAAAAGATTTTTGGAATGAGGTTGTACACATTTCCTTGGTGACACACTGGTAGATTTAAAAGCAGGATATATTCAAGATTCGGCTCTGCACCCATAGCACAGTGGTTACAGGCTATGAAGTTGAAATAGATGGGAAGACATAACAAGTGAAACCAATCCGTAATCTGAATGGACATTCAATTGGGCAGTATAGAATACATGCTGGGAAAACAGTGCCCATGGTGAAAGGAGAGGCAACAAGAATGGAAGAAGGAGAAGTGTATGCAATTGAACCCTTTGGTAGTACAGGAAAAGGTGTTGTTCATGATGACATGGAATGTTCACATTACGTGAAAAATTTTGATGTTGGACATGTGCCGATAAGGCTTCGGCACCCTTGCCTTCTGCCGCAGATGGCTTGATCGCTTAGGAGAAAGTAAATATTTAATGGCTCTGAAGAATCTGTGTGACTCGGGCATTGTAGATCCATATCCACCATTATGTGACATTAAAGGATCATGTACAGCACAGTTTGAACATACCATACTGTTGCGTCCAACATGCAAAGAAGTTGTCAGCAGAGGAGATGACTATTAAACTTAGTCCGAAGCCACCTCAACATCTTTATTTTCTAAGCTTTGTTGGAATACATTATACTAGAATTAATTTGCAACATGTTGTCTGTTTTAACCGTGGACCTTTGTAATACTTTTTACTCATGTTAAAAAAGAAGGAATTTGATCAAAGGCAAACGGTCTAATTAACCAAGGAAAAAGCTTTCAGGACTTTTCAAATGTAACTGTTTTACTTTCTCCTGTCTAGGAAATGCTATAAAGCTTAAATTAGTTAGGAATGACTTAAACATTTTGTTTTGAACATCTAAGGGATGCTTTTTGGATGTTTATATTGCCATATTCTTACTTGAATGCTTTGAATGACTACATCCAATTCTGCATCTATACTCTCTGGTATTGCTTTTTAACCTTCCTGGAATCCATTTTCTAAAAAAAATAAAGACATTTTCAGATCTGACAAAACAAACAAACAAAAAAACAATCTGGTGCCCTTCTTTCCCATCAGCATCTTACCTGAACTCTGTATTCTGAACTCTGTATCGTTAGCTTCTGTTGACCTTTTTCCTTAAAACCCTCTTGTTCCTGAGCTGTAAAAATACCATATTTTCTTTCCAAATTCTTTCACTTTTTATGTCTCTTTGGGCAGGGCATGGTGGCTCATGCCTGTAATCCTAGCACTCAGGGAGGCTGAGGCGGGTGAATCACCTGAGCTGATGAGTTTGAGACCAAATTCTTTCTCTTTTTATACTCTTCCTTCTCTTTTCTTTCACTGACTTCTCTTCCTTTCCCCACTTCCTAATTGTTGGTAAGCCCTGGCATATTCTTCTAGGCCCTTGTTATCTCTCCCAGCTCACTGCTTCCAGGGGGTGTCAGTCATGTTCCCAGTCCTGTACCATCACCTGTCATTTGCTGACTCCTCAGGGGGTTACTCTGGCCCACAGCTTATTCCACATGCCAGAACTATTTTTTCTTTCTTTTTTATTGTTGGGGATTCATTGAGGATACAATAAGCCAGATTACACTGATTGAATTTGTTAGGTAAAGTCCCTCTTGCAATCATGTCTTGCCCCCAGAAAGTGTGGCACACACCAAGGCCCCACCCCCCTCCCTCCGTCCCTCTCTCAGGCCTTTTGTCACTAGAGGATAGCACAGACTCTTCAGTGGAATCATTGTGTTCACAGACTTGGCCCCTTTTCTTTATGGCTTGTCTTCAAAAATAATCACTAATAATTTCACCTGAAAATTTTTTAACCCTTCCCCCTTTCTCTTGCCATCCAAAATCAAAAGGCACAGCAGCCCCAATTCCAGAATTAGCTTCATCTTCTCCATCTCATGATCATAACCTCAATTGAGTTTTTATTTTCTCCCACCTAAGTTATTCTAGCTCTTGCCTTTGTGACCAATAAAAATCTTTTCAGTTCATTCTTCACTTTTTTGACTTTTTTTCCCCCCTAAATTACAAACCTCACATTATTTTCCTGGAAAGCATATTATTGACAGGATAATGTTCAAATCTATCAGTGAGGTACATACAGGCTGCTTTGTATCCTCTCCTCCCCATCCTTCTTGTTTTCATTCCTTTTCCAATTATTCTCCTCATTAGTCCACATTAGCTATAGCCATGGCAGCAACCAAATACAACACGTTTCCACAATTATATACTTTTGGGATGTGAACATGCATTCATTCTTTTCACCCAGAATACATTTATCTCCCTCTTCAACCCAGCCTGCTTGCCTGCTCATTTTCACAATGCAACTCCAAGAAGGTCTCCACAGGTTCTCCTTATTGTTGGGCAAGTCACTCCTTTCCCTTTCTCCTACTTCAAAACATACTCGTTTGCAACACTCTGTGTTATTCACACATTGTAACCATTTGGGGGGCTGACTCTTCCCTCCAGCTATGCAGTCAGATAACTGGGTTTGTCTTACATTTATTTTTTCAAAATCTAGCCAAGTGGCCCACAATAAGTGTTCAACAGATACTATTGAAACAATTGATGAACTGCATGGAGAATTATAATGAAAAATATCTGGGTTAGTCCAATATGTTAACAAAAACAAATAATACATCTCAGAATGAGATTTACAAAGTGGGAAATGCATAGAAAGTTAAAGCACAATGTTTCCATTTATACTGATTGTAGGCAAGAACTGAAGCAAATAAAGATTTGGTGTGGATTCATAAGTATCAAAGATAAATGTAAATTTATTTGAGTAAGATTAAAACCAACAAATACATTTAACCTCAGAGGAGAAAATTGAGACAAGTAGAGAGAGGACTGTGTAAAAATTGTACTGATCAGTAGTTCATATTCACAAAGCTACAGCAGAAAGGCCTAGGAATTATTAGAAGGGAAAATTTTCAGCATTTCAGTGTTAAGCACTGGAATAAGTAGTTCAGAAAAGTTGTAGAATTTATTTGGAAGATGATCAAGATTTTATTCAAGAAGCCTGAAATTAAAGACTCCTTTAATAGAAAACGTATTTCTGATTCTACAGCTATAAAACATAAGAAAAAAGTCTGTTAATAAACTGCATGATGCCAATGGATCATATTGTACATCATTATAAAAATAAACTTTTAAAAAACTGACTAAATATGAATTTAAAAATTGAAGAATGCACATATATTTCTTCTGGGGGTAAACTTAAAATAGAAATGACTGATTTTTAAAATACTGAAATAGAATTATGTAAGAGTGACTGCTTTTTGGACAATATAAAAGCCTCTTTGTTGGAGTGATATGAAGTTATTAAAAATTGATCCTAGGTCTTATCCACTTCTGATGTTTATTATTCTCTTAGTCCATCTTCATCATTTCCCAATAATAACTGATTGAGTATTTTCTCTCTAATATTTTTTGTCTCTGATTCAGATTAAGTTTTCCATTTTTCATGGGATATTTGGGGTCCATTGTCTTTTAATGTGTACTAATAAAATATCAAAGGTCAGATTTTGCTTGGTGGTAGTTTCCACAATGAAGACTGGGCATGTATGTAGGCAACAATCCTCTGGTCATTCATCCTCCACCCTTATTACTAGATGTGGCTTAAAATAATGGACAAAGCTCAGAGTTTATGCAACAGGTTATTAGCTGCCATCTTTTTATTTTGGATTAATTGCTATTCCAGAATATAGACTCAAATGGTCCTTATCATTCTTACATGTGAAATATAAAATCTGATTAGAGGGATTAAGTTTTATCACATAACTGGTTTTGATTCTGGAAAATTGTTCATGGAGGAGGATAAAATTCACTTATAAATTCTCATTTGGGCCAAATGATTTAGTAAAGAGTGCTGAATGGATACCTGATTTTATTAATGTCTAAAGTATGGCCCCTGTCACCATAGAAGATGATACTTTGATTATAAGATGAGAGTTTTATGTATATGAATATAAATGATGTCAATAATAACTGGAACTGCTTCTTCAATGAAATTTCTCAGTATATTACATGCCCAAATCAAACCAGATTTTCAGAAAAATAAAACTTTGCTAGTGATTTGGGGTACTAGAATGTTGGGTGTTTTTGTTTATTTTTGAAGAGAAAGTATTCTCTCTTTTTCAAGAAATGAGCATTTATTTCTGAATTAAAATTTTGTTATAATAAATATAATAGCTTCTACTCAGTCTATTTTTGTTATAAGCTGATACAGTTTTACATTTACATTACACAAAAAGGCTAATTTATTTCCTCAAGGTGACTATCTTGGGTATATTTCTGATGTCTCAGGTGCCTCCTCAGAGTCTCTCCTGTTGTTCACTGAACCCACCTCAGATGCCCCTCATTGGGTGAGGGTGAGGCCAGGGCCCTTAAGAAGCAGGCAAGTGAAGACTCTGGTTGGTGAAGAAATCGGAAGAAATGTGGAAGATAAATTCTGTCACTCCTTCTGCTCCCTCCCTCCTACAAATTGTTTTTTTTTTTTTTTTGTAGAGACAGAGTCTCACTGTACCGCCCTCGGGTAGAGTGCCGTGGCATCTCACGGCTCACAGCAACCTCTAACTCTTGGGCTTACGCGATTCTCTTGCCTCAGCCTCCGGAGTAGCTGGGACTACAGGCACCCGCCACAACGCCCGGCTATTTTTTCTTTTTGTTGCAGTTTGGCCGGGGCCGGGTTTGAACCCGCCACCCTTGGCATATGGGGCTGGCGCTCTACTCACTGAGCCACAGGCGCCGCCCAGCCTACAAATTGTTTTAAGCTTTTCCTACACAGTCCCTTTGCAGCTCCCTTTCCAGCTGAGCAGCGCACCTGTCTGCTGAGGCTCCCTGCACAGTAGCAGCCAGAGTGGACACCGTCCTGGAAACACATCCCAGGAACTGTTTCCTGTCATTTCCAGCCTCATTTCTTTCTGAGTTCATTCTCTGTGTCCTTGATTTGTACAAGTACCTCTCCCATAAAGCTTTGTTTATGTGATTGTTTGTTTTCAAAAAAAAAAAAAAAAATAGGGTTGAGACAGCTAGTTTTGCTCTTGTTGCAGAGACGGATAGTTCTCCACCAAAATGTGTGCTGTGCTCTCTCTTCAGGGGTCTAGAGCTGTCACTGCAAGCAACAAACCAGCTGGAGATTCCATTTCTTCACTATCTCCTTTTGCATCAAAATGTGACCAATTACTTAGTCCCACCACTGGCATCTGAGCAGAAACAATAGGACACCTCTTAGCTTAAGCCTTTTAAAGGTCATTAGGCTTTTTCCCAGGTTCTCTTTCCCCTTCTCTCATCTGCCTCTGCTCTTACCCACCACACTCCATTGCTTCATGTAGTAATAACTGCAATAATAAATATAATTACGATTTATTGTGTTTTCTAGGTGCTAGGCACATTACTCCAATTTTCTCACAAGTAGCTCGAGGAGATAGGTACTCTTTTAACCCTCATATTGCAAATGAGACAACCAAGATTACAGCTGCAAATATGTGAACCTGGGATTCCTAGCCTAGGTGGTCTGACTTGAAAGCCTCCGTTCCTACCTAATATGATATGCTGCTTCCCAGAGCAGTTCAATTTAGTAGGGAATTTTTAAGGAAGACTAAGTACATATAGTCCATAAATTAAGAAATACACTCTGGGATTAAAGTTTATTTTATCTTAGAAAAATGTAAGCTCCAAAACAGATGCATTACACTGACCAAAATGATAAACCACAGAGAGGCAAGCTTTATAATTAAAATAGTTTTCTGAGAGAGCCTAAGGTGAGGTTTATTGAGGGACAGTAAACTATTATCCATTTATAAAGCATTCTATCAATTTCATGGATTTTTGTGGTTATTAAAAATTATATAAGATATAGAATTTATTATGGTTAATGGCCAAATCTTGAGAAAATTATAACTAGAGAACCTGGCTTCATTTATAGTAATATTGATCACTTGATCTCCTTTTTTTTCTTTCCAAAGCTTACATTAATAAAACACTAGAATTTAATTTCTTTTGTTTCTTTCTTTCCATCTCTATCCACTACTCTCTAGATTTTGGACTGTAACCTGTTTTCCTAATTATTAAATGTTTGATGAGGCCATATGATGATGCAATACATATGGCTATACTAATAAGCTGCACCAATGATAACCATGCTCACTTTGCAAGAGGACAACCATTATAATAATTAAAATATAAACAGAGATTTTAAATGCCTTCATTAGGCTAAACTTGGTAGCTCTCTTGTTTGCCTCTCCATTTTTCATGAGATTCTTGAGCGGGGGTCTGAATAAAGCTCAGTACTCACTCTACAAAGATAAAATCATTCTATATTCATTTTGCACGGAAGAATACTCAATAACTCATGAATAGTTTTCTGATTGAAACTATTTTCATCTTTTTGCTAAATCACATCATTTTACTTCCATATATAAGTTTGTTTTGTTGTTAAAGTTATACTACAGTGGATGAGTATTGTATGCATTGCATTACTTAATTAATGCTTATGTTCATTATTCACACGGGAAGTAAACAATATTAAAAAAGCAAACAGATTATTTTAATGAGGCTTTTTATACTACACCTTTTTTGCTTTTGAGGTTATGGCTGAACGAGTGGTTTGAACAAGTTAACCGTTTATTCAAAGCCTTCGTAAAGTTTTCTGTCATTAGAAATAAAATTTTTAAAAAGTGAAATTCTTTTCTTTCTTTATTTTTCTTTTTATTAAGACATATACACATACATCATGAAAACATTTATGCATTTCTGGGGTACAATGTGTTCATTTTTTATATAATTTGGAATGCTTACATCAAACTAATATAGCTTTCACCTCATTTACTTAATTATTGTGTTAAGACATTTGTGTTCTATACTTGATAGATTTGACTTGTTCCCTTGCGATACACTTCATAGGTGTGTTCCCCCCATTTACCCACCCTCTATCAAACCTCTCCCATCTCCTCCCATCTTTTTCCTCTTCCCTCTTTCATCCAGGGCTATAGTTGTGATTTATCTTTCATAAGGAAGTGTGACTAATTATAAATTGGTTTAATAAAGGTACTGAGTACATTGGATACCTTTTCTTCTATTCTTGAGATACTTTACTAAGAAAGATATGTTCCAGCTCCATACATGTAAACATAAAAGAGGTAAAGTCTCCATCCTTTTTTAAGGCTGCATAGTATTCCATGGTATACATATACCACAATTTATTAATCCATTCATGGGTTAATGTGTACTTGGGCCTCTTCCATGACTTGGCAATTATGAATTGAGCTGCAATGAATAATTTGGTGCAAATATCTTTGTTGCAAAGTGATTTTTGGTCTTTTGGATATATAGAGGAATATATCCTAATAGAGGAATTGTGGGATCAAATGGCAGGTCTACTTTTAGATCCTTGAGTGTTCTCCAAACTTCTTCTGAAAGGAATGTATTAGGTTTCATTCCACCAGCAGTGAAGAAGTATTCCCTTTTCTCCAAATCCACACCAATATCTGTAATTTGGGGATTTTGTTATGTGGGCTACTCTTACTGGACTTAGATGATGTCTCAAAGTTGTTTTGATTTGCTTTTCTCTGATGATTAAAGATGAGTAGCATTTTTTCATGTGTCTGTAGACCATGTGCCTGTCTTCTTCAGAGAAGCTTCTATTTAAGTCTCTTGTCCACAATGAAATGGGATCATTTGTTCTTTTCTTATTAATAAGTTTGAATTCTCTGGGGATTCTGGTTATTAAATCTTTGTCAGAAACGTAACCTGAAAATATCTTTTCCCATTCTGAGGGCTGTCTGTTTGCTTTAGTTACCGTGTTCTTGGCAGTGCAGAAGCTTTTTTAGTTTGATCAGATCCCAGTGGTGTATTTTTTGGTGTTGCTTCAGTTGCCCCAGGGGTTTTCTTCATAAAGTATTCTCCCAGGCCAATTTCTTGAAGTGTTTCCCCTGCACTCACTCCGAGAATCTTTATAGTTTCATGTCTTAAGTTTAAGTCTTTTATCCAGTGAGAGTCAGTTTTTGTTAGAGGTGAAAGGTGTGGGTCCAGTTTCAGTGTTCTACAAGTCGCCAGCCAATTTACCCAGCACCATTTGTTAAATAGGAAATCTTTCCCCCAAATTATATTTTTGATAGGCTTATCAAAGATCAAATGACAATAAGTGTCTGGGTTCATATTTTGGTTCTCAATTCTTTTCCATACATCTACCTCTCTATTTTTTGTGCCAGTACCATGCTGTTTTGATCCCTATAGATTTATAGTATAGTCTGAAGCATAAAAAGTCAAATTCATAGAAGGAGTAGAGAGTGAAATTGTGGTTTCTAGCATCTGGGGATGGAAGGGTGTGAGAAAATTTTGATCAAAGTGTACAAAATTTCAATTAAATAAGAGGAATTAAGTTCTGGAGATCTATCATACAGTATGCTAACTATACTTAAAAATAGTATATCATATACTTGAAACTTGCTAAGAGAATAGATTTTTAAATGTTCTCATCACAAAAAAATGGTAAGTTAATGGTGGATATGTTAATTACCTTGATTTAATTATTCCTCAATATATGTATTTATCAAAGCATCCCATTATACTCCATACATATGCAATTTAAAAAGAAGAAACTTTGCCAGCTGTTTCCTTTGGTAAAAAGTACATATTAATGCAATGTAAAATGAAAAACAATTTTTTAATATACTGACTTTATAACCACATAATTTTAGAGAAAAAATATTCCCTAAAACATGTTTAATGCTTTTGAGTGTATGTCAAATGTGATACTAAGTTTTCTGAGCAATATTGAACATAGTGGAAACAGTGGATCTCATCCACCTAACAATGAGACTGAGTTCGTCCCATGGATGGTGGCAGTGGATACAAGAAAAAATTCTCAAACTGCAAAGACTTTACAAGATGGATTTATTCTGTAATAGTGGGGTGTAACCCTGAAAAAATATTCTGGAGTCACAGAAAACTGCTTTCAGGTTTGCTTTACAGGTGACATACCTGTGTTCTTGGGACCGGATATTTTCAATTCTCCTTGCATGAATTGCCCTGCTTATTCTCTATGGCCTAGAACTTTTTTAGAAATGACCATGAAGGTCAAAGACATATAAGACAATAAAAATATTTTGTCAGTGAAAAGATACTTTGTGATTTACTAAATGCATTAAACCAAAATTATGATAAACTTAGCCATTTTGCCCTTTTCTTTATCAATAAGAGCTCAGGCCTTATTGCTTTTGTCAATCTGCATAAAATTTTAGAACATGCCTCTCAGATAATTTAACAAGTTCTATATGTGTTTCTTATTAAAAATAGAAAAAAATACACCTTAATTTCCCAAACATGTCCCTGAAAACTGAGTCACTCCTAACATGAGATTTCATATTAGCTACAAAAAGCTCTATATTTCTTAGAGAATTCAATCATCTCTTCTCTCAATCAAGGTTCTTCATAAACCAGTCCCACACAAACTTTCTAGCAAAATTAGACTACTTACTGTTCTACAGTGCTGTTGCTCAACTTTGTTTTGAAGCTATCGCTCACTGACACTGTTCCCAGGCATCTAGCAAAAGATAAACAAAGTAGTCTATACTGGGGAATATTCACTCCAGACATCAGAGAAGCTCTACTAAAATGTTTTCAAGAGCAGTAACTAGCACACAGTGCAATGAGGGGAAGGCGAGAGATTGGTACATATCTGTAAAGTAAACATAAATTAAGGACATAATTTTCCCTGTTTACTAATACTTATTTTTACATAAAGCTTTTTTCTCCTATCACTGCATCAAAATCCTAGTCATCCTAAAATGTCATTCTCTCTATGAATATAATTAAAAACCTTTCCAGATGGAAGCAATCACTCCCATCTCAGTTACCATAAAACTAACGCATGCCTCTGTTCATGTCATTTTACAACAACTACAATGTTCATTTTTTCACTAGAATTATTCAGTTTATGAGCATACTTTCTATTTGTTTCTAGACTGTCAAGGATAGGGCTTCATTCTGATTCATTTTTGTATCTTTCAGAACATCTGGCATAGTAACTTAAACATAGAAGATGTCAGTAATATTTGATATAGTATTTGAACAAATGGAAAGATACATAGACTAACCATTATTAGGACTACCTATAGCTAAATCTATGGTTTTATGAAATATTGTCTGAAATTTTGTATCACTTTTGTCATGGCTTATTATAAAAAAATACCTACATATATATACACATATACATAGGTACATAACATATACATACATATGTATATAACATATATACACACACATATACATACATATATAATTATACACATATATATAAAATTCTGTCTCCTTTACCATATTATAAGCATTTTGAGAACAGGAATCCTTTGTCATTCATCTGGAATATTTATTGCCTCTAGGGGGAAAAAGCATTATATCACACCTGGTAGGAGTTAATTGTTGTTAGAATAAATAAATGAATGGATGCTATAAATTACAGAGTTTCTTCTCCATGAGGCATTTCATCAATAGATTTTGTTAAACCAGGAACACAACTTTTCCATATACCATGCACATTACAGTTGCCTCCCTTGCATATCAAGCAGAAGTTCTAAAATCATGAAGTATATAAAATACTGAGAAGGTAAGTTGAATCAGAAGTGTTGGGGCCAATTGAAATGCTTCACTGATACTAAAATAGGTAAGTATCTGAAAGATACAAGGTGTATTATACAAGGACTGAGAAGATAAATTAAACTGACAACTCCTGTTCCTCTAGTGTTTCTCTACTACCAGATGAAACAAATAATAATCTAGGTGTTTTTGAGGCAAAAGTTTTTGCTCCTATACTAAATGAGATGAAGCTTTTATGATCTGAAATTAACCAGTTTCCTCTCTTGCTTTGATCCAGCTTATAGGTCTGGCTCTTTTAAGACTCATAACACTGGCTTGTACAGCTGTTCAATACATGTTTATTAAAAGAATAGTCATGATAGATTATTCTAAGAAGAAGTTATCTGGAGAATACTGACATACCTTATCACAGAATTGTCCCAGGTAGCAAATCACAATCTACAGCACTCTTCTCAATCCTTTTCACTTATCCTATCTTCCAATGACACAAAATAAGTGGAAACTCCATAGTTGACCAAGTCCCTACACTGACCACCTCAAGTTGACCTAATTTTCATAGACTAGGCATGCAACATATATACGTATCAGTTCGGTAGGTCTAGTCCCTTATATTGACCACCTTAATATGTTGACCAGTTTGTTATAGTCCCTTGGGTGGTCATCTTACAGAGTTTCTACTGGATTCTTTTCTCTTTTTTAGTGGACAGATTCTGCTGGTTCTTCGTCTTATGCCATTGTTCATGTTTTTAATTTGCCCTGTATTCCTTGCCCACAAATGTTTATGTATTGAAATTATAACCATCCTCTAAGTCCCAGTTCAAATCTTTCACATGTGAGCGCTCACTAAAAAAAAAAAAAAAAAAAAGAAAAGAAAGAAAAACTCTACTATGTTTCTTATTTCATCTCACCCTATTTTTTGGCAGAGATTTTATAAGGCAAAGACTATATCTTGACTATATCTCTATGCCTTATATGTAGCCCTAAAGAGCAAGCTGTTCATTGTAGGATTTCAATACATATTCTTATGAAGTCTTTTCCCACCAAGGCTTATATAAATAGCACAAACTTGATTAACCAAATGTATACTTAAATTAAAGTGAGGTAGATTGTAATGAGAAGCTATGTTTCTGGATCAACTCTCCCACTGGAAACAATAAAAAAAAATGCTGGATAAAATATTTCTTTTTAAAATTGTCTTAAAAGAATTGAAAGTATATAAAGATAGTTGGAACTGCTAGGGGAAATATTTGTGGGGGATGGGAATCTGAATGCAGTGAGAGAAACCAAACATCAAAGCAATGTAAGTGCATTTTCCTATAGTCATTTGTTTATATTACACATTTTATCTTTGATCAATCAACCTAACAGAATAAGGGAACAAGGTTCTGCCTGAGATTTCATTAAAAAAAAATGGACACCAAACATTAAGCTTTTCTCTTTCTCCAATCCCAAGTGAATACAAAGAATATAAAGAAGACTTTCTTGGTAGAAGTACAGTGTTTAGGAAGAAAGAAAAAAAAAGAAGGATAGGAGTGAAAAACAACATGGTCCCTGAGAAGTTGTAGCACAGCTCTAGCCTTCTTATTATGTAGGTATAACCTGCAAATTTTATTCTATTAACTTAGATTGAAGTAATCAGTTACTGGTAATGTCCTAGGCTTCTTAAGAAAAAATGCAAAATACTCTGTAGAAGGATACTTTCTCAGGGAAATTCCTATGATAATAGTTGAATAAAAATGATCAGCACACAGTCAAAGATAACCAGACATACAAGAAACAAAGCCTCATTAGTAAGAACCAGCAAAAATCAACTGAAACAGACTTCAGATGTTAGTATCACAAGACATCAATTATAAAACAACTATGTCTCCAAGTTTTAACAAAATAAAGTCTTCAAAATGCTTGCAGGAAACAATTAACAATCACATACTAAGTTCAAACAAAGAAACAAATGTCTAAAAGTAAACATCGCAAGAATTAAAATAAAATCCATACTGCATATCACAAAAAGAGACTGATATAATGACCTGGAAGATAAATAAAGATAAATTACTTGCAATGCAGCTCAAAAAGACAAAAATTTCCCAGAAGAGGACTATAGATTGGATTGATGTGACACCCAAGCAATCCATTTGTTCCAGCTCCCCACTCTGCCATTTATCACCCCTCTTTGTGTGTCTCCATGGCCATCCTCCCCTGACCTCACTATAATTTTATTTACCCTTCCCCTGCCTTTGATTTTTTTTTGACACATGCATTAAATTCACCAGAAACCTGAAAAAAAAAAAAAAGAAAGAAAAAAGATATGACAAGGAAGGGTATAAAAAATTTGAAGAAACATTTAATGTAGGTTTAATTTGAAGCTTAGAAGGAAATAAGAGAATGTAAAAGGGGATACATTTGAAAAAACAATGCTTGAAAATTTTCTAAAATATATTAATGACATCAATAAACAATTTCAGAAAGCATAACAATCTAGGCAGAAAAAAGTAAAAAGATATTGACGTCTCTAGGCATCATCCTAAAACTGTGGAAAAATAAAGATAATGAGAAAAATATTATGAGCAATGAGAGAATAGCAGTTATGTTAACAGATGACTTCTTGATTGCAATAATGGATGACAGATAACAGTAGAATGATATTTTTTGATGAGCTGAAAGAAGTGACTGCCAACTCAAAATTCTATACCCAGAGAAAATATATATTTCCCAAATGAGGGAAAAATAGAGATTTTTTTCAAATAAGCAGACACTAAGATACATTTCTAACATAAGACTCTAAATATAAGAATTTCTTAGAATACACTTCAAGCAGAAGGAAAAATAATTCTAAAATGCAAGATTAAGATTCAGGAAGAAATAAATAACAAAGAATGCTGTAAACATTGAGCAAATATAAACCTACCTTTACTGTATAAAAGAGAATAATGTCTAGTGGTGTTAAATTAAAATGCTAGGCAGCAATACATTAGGAGGGAGATAAATGAATTAAAAATATTCTGAAGTAATATCTTGGAAGAAAGTAAAGGATTTGACTGACTTTAGTCTTTGATATGAACCAGTGTTGTAATCCTAGGCTAACTACTAACAGAAGAGAAAAAAGTATGTCCCTCCCAAACTAGCAGAGAAAAACATGGAATGATGGAGTATTAAAGGGCAGAAAAAGCAAGACAGACATACATGGCAAAAGAAGAAATAAATACTATAATTATATCTATATAAATTAAAAAACAGACTATATTAATATTTCAAGGGATATATATATAGGTGGAGAAATATTAAAAAAAACAATAAAATAAGGAATAAAATGCAAATAATCTTCCTAACTCCAGAGAAAAAGAAGAGGTGGTAACGACGGCAAAGGGACAATGATAGAAATGGGGCTTCTAGAAGGTTGAGAGGGTTTATATCTTGTTGTGGGTGGTGCTGATGTAGGTAACTGAGTATTAACTGTTTATATTTACATAGGAATTTTATACATTTTACTAAAAATTATTTCTACATTATTTTATAATATTTGTTTAAAAAATTTAGTAAGTTATGGATCAGAATATGTATATGTGTATATGTACAAACGAAAATCTATGAGAATGTGAAAACTATCCTTTCCTTCATAATCCAGGAAAACTATATCTAGGGACATAGCTTTGTTTTCTCCTCAGTTTTCGTATCAGAAGATGCAGTATCTAAGTTTATTGATATTTTTTCCTCTCAGTGTTTTCTCAGATTTGTTTTAGATCATGGTTTTTAATTAACAACATAATTTTCAATTCCTTTGGGTGTTATAAAAATGACAAATAGAAAACAATACATTTATAAACTTGTGGAGGTCCCCTAATTTTTGTTGAAGGTTTGGTTTTTCAGTATATTTTTACCTGATATTATTTTTTCAGTATATTTTTACCTGATATTATTTTTTCTCTGTTTTTGCCTTATTGAACAGTTTTAGAAATATGGTTCTTGGGGCAAATTCTTAAAACAGCAACTTCTCTGAGCATAAATCCTATAGTACTAATATTATATATAACATAATTATGAAATATTATGATAGTATTGTTTGCTAGCACTAATAAAGAGTTGTGTAAACTCCAGAACTCTGTTATAGCATTTACTATAACTTACAATAAGTAGCAAATGAAATGAGCCATTTGTTATAAAGTGGGTATTTGTGCATAAATATCGTTGGAAATTGGTTGGTGATCAGAAGAAAATTAGAGGAAGCAAGGGATCCGAGGGTCAAAGTGACCAGCTGTGTAACCTGGCTGGGTCACCAGTGTTCAGAATATAGTTTCTAAGGGAAGTTAATAAACCCAAGATAGAAAAAAAAGTAACCAAACAGTCCAAGGTGGATCTTATCAACCCAGTAGAACAGTCTGTAGGCTATGGTAATGTTTTTATTCTTCTGGTAAATAGTAGTGATGTGATTTGAGGGGCAGGAGGACCCCTAATAAGGTGTGGGATTGAGATGAAGATAAGACCACCAAGGAAAAAGAGCTGGTCTCTTTTTAGGGCATTGGCTAGACATGAGGTCAGTAAGTTAGGGCTCAGGGTCCAGCTGTAGTCCTGGCAGATACCTGGAGAACAAATCTGAAACTGAGTCAAGAAGTGAGCAGTCAGAGTTGGTGGTGTGAGAAAGGAAGCTGGCAGCTGGCCCTGATCTAGAGGGGAGTTAGGGGAGATCAGGGGATGGAGACTGGGCAGGCCACTGCAGTCAGTACTTAGTGCAGTGTTACACATTCTTGGTAGAAATATTTAGATTTTAATACATGGCATCTTTTTAAAAATAGGGAGAGTATTGGGCATCTTTAGGTGCCTAGGGAGAGTATTTGATGATTCCAAAGGGAGGGAGACATGGAGGGCCCAGTGCTGCAGGGGCAGGGCGGATGAATGCCTTCCAAAGCACAGAGTAGGGCAGCCACCCCTAGGAGGAAGAAGGGGACAGCGCCACACGTAGAGGTGAGTTTGTGCTTGGAAGGCGCTTTCCCTTTCTAAATGGACACTGAGATTGCCGCTTGAGGAAGAGAGGAATGATGGGAACTCTGACAAGGCTGGTGGTGTGGGACTGCTGCTGACAGACAGGAGGGGAGGGAGGTGCCTGGGAACGTGAAGAGGAGCTGCCTGGTGTGACTGAGGACTGCACCAGGGCCAGTCCCGTGTGACTCTCCAGCCGAGCACCTAAGCCCTAGGGTAGCAATGGAGAACTGGTGCAGGTAGGATGGAAGACAAGAGGAGGAGAGAGTGAGCTCAGAGGTGTGAGAGTGATTGAAATGATGGCTCTATGGGACCAGATCAAGGATGCAGTGAGGTGCAGTCAGCAGGGATGGGGAGACAGGGGACTTCTGTGCAGAACACAGAGCTTTGGCCTGAGTGCTTAAGATGTTGGTAGGGGAACAGTGGGGACAGAGACCAGGTGTGGCTTTGGGAGTCAAGGTCATTCTAGGACTAGGAAAGCCAGGAATTTTGAAGTCATTGGGAATGACCATGGGTGACATTAGAGTCCTCAGCAATTCCTGACTCTCCTGTCCTAGTCACGATCAGTTTAATTCTTCTCCAGAGATTCTTCTAAAGCTACGAGCACCTCAGGGAAGATGCAAGAATTTTTTAAAAAATGCCGAATGGGCCTGGAATCCTAGTATGCTGGGAGGCCAAGGCAGGTGGATCGCTTGAGCTCAGGAGTTAGACCCCAGCCTGAGCAAGAGCGAGACTTTGTCTCTAAAACAACTAGCTGGGCATTGTGGCAGGCATTTGTAGTCCAAGCTGCTTGGGAGGCCAGGAGTTTGAGGTTTCTGTGAGCTATGACACCGCATCGCTCTACCTAGGGCGACTGTGTGAGTGAGACTTTGTCTCAAAAAAAAAAAGAAAAAAAAAGCCTAATGATAATTACTGAAGGAGTTTGGGGCTTAGAGAGTCCTAACTGATCAAAGGAAAAGAGGAGGTAAGTAAAAAGTTCAGATAATAGTAAATGTAAAGAATTTATATTTAGCAGGGTGTGGCAGCCTCAGCTACTTGGGAGGCTGACGCAGGATGATCCCTTGAGGTCTGGAGTTTGAGGTCAGCCCTTCAGGTAACATAGTAAAACCTCCATCCTCCAGAGTTGGAGGTTGCTGTGAGCTGTGATGCCACGTACTCTACCAAGGGCGACATAGTGAGACTCTGGCTCTATAAAAATAAACAAAAAAAAAAATTTAAGGAAATGAATAAGATTAATTTTTTTAAAAAAATGTAAACTTGATTGAAATTCAAGAAGCAATTTGAGAATAAGAAACTTTTGGAAGAAGAAAAAGAGATGGTTTGTGGAAGCAAACTAATTAGAGAGTTAAATGCTAAATGTTAAAATGACCTAAGAGATGTACAAATATTGCTGGTAGGTATATACAAAGAGAGAAGGGTTCCTATAAGCAAGTAGGAGTAACATCTGTAAAATGTGAAGTAATATGAGTGTAGTAATTCCTTTGTGACTTCATTTCTTTTCTTTTTTCTTTTTTTTTTAAAGACAGTCTCACTATGTCACCCTCAGCATAGTGCTGTGTTATCACAGCTCACAGCAACCTCCAACTCCTGGGCTTAAGCAATTCTCTTGCCTCAGCCTCCCAAGTAGCTGTGACTACAGGCGTCCACCACAACGCCCAGCTATTTTTTTGTTGCAGTTATCATTATTGTTTAGCTGGCCTGGGCTAGGTTTGTACCTGCCAGCCTTGGTGTTGTGACTGATGCCGTAACCACTGTGCTATGGGTACGGAGCCTGTGACTTCATTTCTCATAGTCACTTTCTAGATATTTCTAAGGGAATAATAATTCTCAGTTTCCATCTGATGACATTACTTTGATTTTGCCTCAAAGACCTACAGTTAATTCACTGATTTATTTTAACCTACAGGGAGATCACAGTTATTTCAGAAAACTAAAATTGTTAAATATTTTGAAAATCGTACAATCAAATGAAAATCTTTGCAAGCTTTACTTCCTTACATCACATTAGCTCTTCACACACTGCTCAGAATGAAGCTAATTGGCTTTTTCTTTTAATATAGTATGTTTGTATTTGAAGTTGGAAACGAGTTTAGAAGTTCCAGATATTTCTGTTGTGGGCTTTAGTTATGAACATAACTTAGAAGGTAAGCATTCTTTTTTATAATTTTATTACTCATATGTTTTAGATTCTTTTTTAAGGAGTAGTTCAGGAAGGAGGTCAGTAGGCACCCTTGCTTCTCCAGTTTGTTGGGAGTTGTCTACATTAGTGATCTAAGTTGGTGTCATTGGAGGTGGGGCTGATTCTCCACGGGCGAGAAGGGAAGTGGGGCTTTGAACATGGACGGGGTTGAGAAGGTCACGGTGACAGCTCAACTCTAGTTCTCTGCTACAGAGGAGCAACCTTGTATAACTTAATGTGCATCCTGTGAATCATCCTTCCTTGCTTCAGATGTTCAGGGAAACATGGCTTGGGTACTTTACCCTGCATTGTTTTGCTTCTAAAGCTGTGTCTTTCAACTGGTAATTATGCAGTTGACCACACAGCACAGAAATACTCCCTGCATGTAGCACTCATCAATAATTATTGACTACCTCTTGTGGATATTTATAATTATCCAAAAAAATTAAAATTAATTAATATTTTGCCCATAACTCTTTTATGGGCACAAGAGTTTTCTCAGTTTGTGTCAGTGGTTAGCTAGTTTTAAACATTGCTTGTAATTCGGTGTTAATAAAGTTTCATTCAAATACCAGTCTTGTTCTCACTCTGTGGGTGAGTTGAACTGAAGACATCAGGAGGGATGTTTTTCTCTTTCTAGTCAGCCCTCAAATACAGCTTACTATAGATGTTTCTGATTTAAGCTGAATTTTGTCCCATGATACACTTTGGTATTAAGATTACTAAATTTACCTGGCCTGAGGTCCTTCCTGTCCTCATCAGCTTGAAATCTCGTGCTCGCTTTGGCAGCACATATACTAAAATTGGAATGATACAGAGAAGATTAGCATGGCCCCTGCGCAAGGATGACACGCAAATTCGTGAAGCGTTCCATATTTTTTATATGAAAAAAAAAGAACTCTCTAGGTGACACTAGTTCTTTTTTCCCTGTCACATTCCCTTTTTCTCAAGTCCCTCCTCTCCTTTTGCCCTCAGGCCTTGGTGTCCTTATTTTCTTCTGTGGTCCTGGCACCTTCAGTCCTCCAGCGGACTAGACGTCTCTCCCAGAGAAGATGGAGAGAGCAACAGATCTCTGCTATCCTGAAAACATTCCTACTTGATTTGTGCCCTTTCTTTCTGGCAGTATTTCTGTTGTCGGTATGATCTACACGTACGTGTCTCTGTTTCCTCATTCGGCTTTCCTTGTATCCCCGCCGTAATCTTTCATGTGTGACACAGCCTTCTCAGTTGCTAAGTACATTAGCTTTTCTTAGCATTCATGTTCCTTCACTTCTCCACAGGGTTTGGCAGTGGCTCATTTCTTCCTTCTGACATTCTTTTTTTTTTTTATTGTTGGGGATTCATTGAGGGTACAATAAGCCAGGTTACACTAATTGCAATTGTTAGGTAAAGTCCCTCTTGCAATCATGTCTTGCCCCCATAAAGTGTGACACACACCAAGGCCCCACCACCCTCCCTCCGTCCCTCTTTCTGCTTCGCCCCCATAACCTTAATTATCATTAATTGTCCTCATATCAGAATTGAGTACATAGGATTCATGCTTCTCCATTCTTGTGATGCTTTACTAAGAGTAATGTCTTCCACTTCCATCCAGGTTAATACGAAGGATGTAAAGTCTCCATTTTTTTTAATGGCTGAATAGTATTCCATGGTATACATATACCACAGCTTGTTAATCCATTCCTGGGTTGGTGGGCATTTAGGCTGTTTCCACATTTTGGCGATTGTAAATTGAGCTGCAATAAACAGTCTAGTACAAGTGTCCTTATGATAAAAGGATTTTTTTCCTTCTGGGTAGATGCCCAGTAATGAGATTGCAGGATCAAATGGGAGGTCTAGCTTGAGTGCTTTGAGGTTTCTCCATACTTCCTTCCAGAAAGGTTGTACTAGTTTGCAGTCCCACCAGCAGTGTAAAAGTGTTCCCTTCTCTCCACATCCATGCCAGCATCTGCAGTTTTTGAGATTTTGTGATGTGGGCCATTCTCACTGGGGTTAGAAGATATCTCAGGGTTGTTTTGATTTGCATTTCTCTAATATATAGAGATGATGAACATTTTTTCATGTGTTTGTTAGCCATTCGTCTGTCATCTTTAGAGAAAGTTCTATTCATGTAGAAATTTCTTTTCTTTTTCTTTTCTTTTTTTTTTTTTTTTTGTGATTTTTGGCCGGGGCTGGGTTTGAACGCACCACCTCTGGCATATGGGACTGGCGCCCTACTCCTTGAGCCACAGGCGCTGCCCCCTTCTGACATTCTTTAATGATCCCCATTCTCCCCCAATCTTTTTGATCGTGCTTTCTCTTTCTTCAAGAGTCCTTTTTCTGGAGTGGCACCTGTGGCTCAAGGCGGTGAGGTACTGGCCCATATGCCGGAGGTGGTAGGTTCAAACCCAGCCCTGGCCAAAAACTGCAAAAAAAAAAAAAAAAAAAAAGAGTCCTTTTTCTCAGCTCAGCGCCTGTAGCTCATTGGTTAGGGCGCCAGCCACATGCACCAGGACTGGTGGGTTTGAACTAGCCAGGGCCTGCTAAGCAACAAAGACAACAATAACAAAAAATAGGGTGGTGCCTGTGCCTCAGTGGGTGGGGTACCAGCCCCATATACTGAGGGTGACAGGTTCAAACCCGGCCCCAGCCGAACTGCAACTAAAAAAAAGCTGGGCGTTGTGGCGGGCGCCTGTAGTCCCAGCTACTTGGGAGGCTGAGGCAAGAGAATCGCCTAAGCCCAGGAACTGGGGGTTGCTGTGAGCCTTGATGCCACAGCACTCTACTGAGGGCAACAAAGTGAGATTCTGTCTCTACAAAAAACAAAAATAACAAAAAATAGGCCAGGCATGGTGGCTCACGCCTGTAGTCCCAGCACTGTGGGAGGCCGAGGCAGGTGGTTTGCCTGAGCTCAGATGAGCAGCAGTGAGCCAGAGTTAGAACCCGTCTCTACTAATATCAAAAACAGTAGGACAGAGCATTGCCAGAGGAAGAAGAAAATGAACAAAAAAAAAGAGTACTTCAAATGAAGAAGAATGAACAAGCAAGCAGAAATTAAAAATAAAAAAATAAAATAAAAATAACAAAGCCAGGTGCTACAGTGGGTGCCTGTAGTCCCAGCTACTCAGGAGGCTGAAGCAAGAGAATCGCTTCAGCCCAAGAGTTCGATGGAGGTTGCTGTGAGCTGTGACACCACAGCACTCTACTGAGGGCGACATAGTGAGACTCTGTCTCAAAAAAAAAAAAGTTCTTTGATGTTATCCTTATCCCAATTTTTAGTTCTCACTCTTTTCGTTTTTTTGATACAGAGTTTCACTGTGTCGCCCTTGGTAGAGTGCTGTGGTGTCACAGCTCACAGCAACCTCAAACTCTTGGGCTCAAGTGATTCTCTTGCCTCAGTCTCCCATGTAGCTGGGACTACAGGCGCCCACCACAATGCCTGGCTATTTTTAGAGATTAGGTCTCATTCTGGCTCAGGCTGGTATTGAACTCCTGAGCTCAGGCAGTCCACCCACCTCTGCCTCCCAAGTGCTAGGATTACAAGTCCTCACTTGTATTTTCCTCCTGGAGTCTCTTCCTCCAAGAGTTGAGTCTCCACTTCATTTGCTCTAAACATGGCCTTCCAAGTCAGCATTCCCAGACCCATGCCCCTTGCTGAGCATTAAGCTTGTGTCTTCTGCTGGCTGATGGATGTCATCTCCTAAATAAGCCACTATCACTTTAGACCCAACATGTGCATATGTGTGTATTTGTTAGTGTAAACAAAGTATAGAAAAAATTGCAAAATACAGTAGAACCTCTGTAAGTTGATCACTGAAGGGACTGTAACAAGCTGGTCGATGTGCCCATATGGTCAACATAAGGAACTGGGCCTGCTCTGCTGACATGTACATGTGCATGTCTGGTCTGCCCTTATAGACACTGGACTAAAATAACTGATGTACAGGAAGAATTGTGGTGCCAATGACATTGCTAATAAATTCCTCCAGGTGGTTTTAGGAGATGAGGCTTTTCATAGCATTCTATTTAGATTGGGGTGCCCATAGCTCACTGGTTAGAGTGCCGGCCACATGCTCTGGGTTTGAACACAGCCCAGGCCTGCTAAACAAAAAACAATAGCCAGGTGTTGTGGCAGGGGCCTACAGTCCCAGCTATTAAGGAGGCTGAGGCGAGAGAATTGCTTGAGCCCAAGAGTTTGAGGTTGCTGTGAGCTATGATACTATAGCACTCTACTGAGGACAACAAAGTGAAACTCTGTCTCAAAAAAAAGCCTTCTATTTAGATAGACATGATATTATATAGCAGTAGGCTGACGTTCAGTGGCTGTGCTTTTGTTGTGTGAAGGGCTATCTTATTTCACAACTATATTCCTGCTTCTGTGATATATAGACTAGGATATATATATACACCCATACATACATAATACAAACATACATATACACACATGCCAAAGAGAGATGTTTTAGGGTTTATTGGACCAGAGGCATTTGCCAAAGGAATCTTTTCGTAATAGGTCTGAGGCACGATGAATGTAACTATGGAGTCACTGCTACTATACAAGAAATGTCTGGAACGTATCCAACCATTATTAATAGTGTTTTTCATATTATGTGGCAAAATACATTACGAACGGCACTTATATTTTTTTCCTCCAGTGCCCTCAAGCTGTTGGCTAAAATTTCTATTTTTTTTTAATTGAATATTCCCGTGTAAATGACTGAACGAAGGATACATCAAAAGCCAGGTGGGGGTGCAAAGTAAGAAAAGGCTGGGGCTGTGCAGACCTGTAATCTCTGAGCAGTGGAGGTGGGAGCTTCCCTTGAGCTCAGGACTTCAAGACCAGCCTGACTGAGCAAGAGCAAGACCCCATCGCTACTAAAAATAGAAAAACTAGCCAGGCATTGTGGCATGTGCCTTTAGTCCCAGCTACTTGGGAGGCTGGTACAGGAGTATCGCTTTGATGCAGGAATTTCAGGTTGCCATGAGCTGGCCTGATGCCACGGCACTCTAGCCTTGGCAGCAGAGTAAGATTCTGTCTCAAAAAAGAAAGAAAAAGGAATTATAAAAGAAACTAAACCAACAAAGTCTAGGAAAATAAAAGTAGATAGTCAAAGAGGTGCCATCAATAGAAGTCACTGAAAAAACATGTTAAACAAAATAAGCAGCTTATACCATGAAAGAATAAAGGAGGCTGAAATCCCCCTTTGAAATGTGGAACAGCTCTTTCCACTACTCTTAATCCTTCTTTAATCCATGTATTCCTCTCTTTGTCATTTGCCCTAAATTACTGAAACCAAATACTTGACCGGAGACAGCTAAAGTGAACTAATCCTTTTTAGTTTGAGGTTAAACTAAGATAAGGCTGGTACGTTTAGCAGTGTTTCATGGACAAGTCTTTGAAAATGTTTGCGGTTCAGTTAATAGCTGAATTTATTTTTAATATGCATAGTGACATAGTCTTACTCCAATAAAAGTTAAGCTCTTTGAGGCGGCGCCCATAGCTCAGTGGGTAGGGCGCTGGCCACATGCATCCAAGCTGGAGGGTTCAAACCGGGGCCAGGCCAGCTAAACAACAATGACAACTGCAACTACAACAAAAAAAATAGCCAGGTGTTGTGGCAGGCACCTGTAGTCCTTGGGAGGCTGAGTAAGAGAATCGCTTAAGCCCAAGAGATTGAAGTTGCTATGAGGTGTGACACCATGGCACTCTACCCAGGGTTACAGAGTGAGAGTCTGTCTCAAAAAAAATAAAAGTTAAGTTCTCTGAATAAGCATGACTAAAAAAGTGTTCCTTTTGATCCATTAGGAATAAAACTCACTATTCAGACACATGACTAAAATGTTTTATCTTATATATAATTTCCAGCATTTCTAATGTTTAAATATGCCAGCAAGATCATTTGATGTTTAATATTCAAAAAAATGTGGAACAGTATTAGAAAATCATTAAAATTATGGTTTGCGGCTAAGGCGCCAGCCACATACACCTGAGCTATTGGGTTGGAATCCAGCCCTGGCCCGCCAAACAATGACGGCTGCAACCAAAAAAAATAGCCGAGTGTTGTGGCAAGCGCCTGTAACCCAGCTACTTGGGAAGCAGAGACAGGAGAATAGCTTGAGCCCAGGAGTAGAGGTTGCTGTGAGCTGTGATGCCACAGTACTCTACTCAGGGCAACAGCTTTGAAGCTTTGTCTCAAAAAAAAAAAAAAAATCACGGTTTACTTTTGCTAGAAGGTGACTGCATCTATAACAAAAGGGATAATAGGAAGTCTTCACGTGGCCACGGTTCTTTTGTTAATTCCATAAGAACTGTTTTCTAAGACTGTTTCAATAATAGATTCATGATAAGAATATGGGCAGTGCCTGTGGCTCAAAGGAGTGGGGCGCCAGCCCCATATGCTGGTGGTGGTGGGTTCAAACCCAGCCCCGGCCAAAAACTGCCAAAAAAAAGAAATATCATAGTAACAGTTGGCACTTTGACTGCATATCTTTTGAGATTTGCTGGCAAAAAAAGCATAAAAGTAATACACTACAGACTTGGAGTGCTATTTCTCAACTTAAAAGTACTTATCTAACCAACTCAATATGGAGTGTTTATCACACATGTACCACACTTGTGTTCAACACCAATTAAAAATATTATTCATTCTTCAGTGTGGCAATTAAATATTTTTAATTTTTATGTTTTCTTTATTTTCATAATACCTCTTTAATCATCTTTTTTCTTCTTCATAAAAAATGTCCCGAGAGATACAACAATCTAAGGTCTCTATAGATTATCGGATTGTAAAATTCCCCCACAATTATGTTCATTTATGTATCTTATAGATGATCTCTTTATGTATTATGTACTTCACAACTGCGAATTTAAGAGTTTTGTGCTCTACCTACTGAGTTAGCTGGTCAACTTTAAATTCCAGTTTTAAATTTCCACTCTAAACAAAATTCTCTGGCTGCCATCCATGTATCTGCCTTCATTCCACATCTTTAAGAAATGTGATATCTTGCACATTTTAAAACTGTTCCCATTGTTTTAGTAAAATTTGGCTATCAGTCTTTATGGATTAATTAATTAAATCGTTTTAATTTGTTTCTTTGTTCTGGTGGTGGTGGTGGTGGTTTTTGCTTTTTTGAGATGAAGTTTCACTCTGTTGTCCAGGCTAGAATGCCATGGTGTCAGCTTAGCTCACAGCAACCTCAAACTCCTGGGCTTAAGCAATCCTCTTGCCTTAGCCTCCTGAGTAGCTGGGACTATAGGTGCCTGCCATGATGCCCAGCTCATTTTTCTATTTTTTGTAGAGGTGGGGTCTTTCTCTTGCTCAGGCTGGTCTCCAAACCCTGAACTCAAGCAGTCCTCCCTCCTCAGTCTCCCAGAGTGCTGGGATTACAGGTGAAAGCCTCTGCAGCTGGTCCCTTTCAATTTTTGATTCCCACTGTATTGAGTCCGCAAATCACCTAAAAATTATAATCCTACATTCACACATCTATGGTCAGATGGATATTGATAATTTGCCACTCCATAAATTTTTATGGACAGAAAATAAATTTTAAATGGCCAATCACGGTGTAGATCTCCTAAATTTTGATCCTTTTAGAAACAAACTTATCCCCTTTGCTCGTGATAGTTCTGAAGTTAAGTTCTATTAGTTAAGAATCCCTAACACACATACGATCTGTTTCCACTAATACACTTAAAAACTGTTCAGGAGTGTCATTTCTTCATGGAAGAGAAATTCATCTGTTTATATATAAACACAAAAGTGTTTACACAAAAATGTAAACACAAAAATGTAAACACAAAAGTGACTGATTAATTAAATGTTACTCTATGGAATGGTATATTGAGAAACTCAGCTACATCAACTCTGGAGTTCCCCAAATATTAAAATAGTAAATCAAATAATAGTATATATCCCTAACACACATTCAATCTATTTTCACTAATACACTTACAAACTGTTCAGGAGTGTCATTTCTTCGTGGAAGAGAAATTTATCTGTTTATATATATAAACATAAAACATTATTCCTTTGCTAATGGAGATTTCTGAATTATATCGGAAATGACCAGTTAAAGAATGCACGTAAGGCAGATATAGTCAAGGCAAAGGCTTTTACCTGCATTATTATTCTCTATGAATATTGTGATCTTCTGACACTTCCACATAGCATATTTTTCTTTTTCTTTTCTTTTCTTTCTTTCTTTTTTTTTGTTTTTGTTTTTTTGAGACAGAGTCTTACTATGTCTCCCTCAGTAGAGGGCCGTGGAGTCAGAGCTCACAGCAACCCCAAACTCTTGGGCTAAAGCAATTCTCTTGCCTCAGCCTCCAAGCGGCTGGGACTACAGGCGCCCACCACAACACCTGGCTACTTTTTTTTGTTGCTGTTGTTGTCGTCGACGTTTAGCAGACCCAGGCTAGGTTTGAACCCACGAGCTCTAGTGCATGTGGCTGGCACCCTAGCCACTGAGCTACAGGCATCGAGCCCTACATAGTATATTTTTCTGATTATGTAATACATAGGATAATGTAGTAACAGGAAAACAACACCAATAATTCTCATTCCAGCTCTTCCACTTTCTAATTTGCCTCAACTGTAAAATTGTGATAATTTATTTCAGAAACATTTTAAGGACCAAAATGAAATAATATATTGAATTTTATGTTAATGTACTATGTCAACTATAAAATATCATTCTTTTGATACTGTGATTTGATACTGTGGTATTCTCAATAACTCAGTGTATTTCATTTAATTTCCTTCTTGGTTAAGTACATTTTTTGATGAAAATATACTACAAAACACCTATTTTTAAAAATCTGAAGTGGCTGAAATTATGGTAGAGTTAAAGTGAAAAGAAAGAAAAAAGTAGGAATTATAAAGGTGAGAGATTGTTCCGGTCACTGTGGATAGGAAGGAGAAATTGTATAGATTTAGAGCACTCATAGTTTACACCTGAAATAAATGCGTTTACCAACCAAAACAATATGAAAAAGAAGGAGAAAAAAGCAATCCAGACCCATCATTGAAGTAGTAGCCTACTTCTGGGTATATCTGTGGACTTAGTACCCAAAATGTCTGTCACTCTACTTGATGCTTAAAATGGCTTTTTTCTAGCCTTAAATTGAGAAAATATAAGGCTGCTTCATTTGTTATCCTGAACCAGTATCATTAAAACTAGCTTTCAAACTACTGGTTTAAGCATATCTTTTATTTGCTTTGCCCAGGGTCTTCCATTTGCAGTCTACTTTTCAGCAACACTTTCAGCATATGGCAACAATTTCTTTTGTTGGACAGAGTCTTGCTCATGGTGCCAGGCTAGAGTGCAGTGGCTCACTGCATAGCTCACTTATCATAGCTCACTGCAACCTCAGACTCCTGGGTTCAAGCAATCCCCCTGTCCCAGCCTCCCAACTAGCTGAGACTATAGGCACTTGCCAAAAGGCCTGGCTAATTTCTATTTTTAGTAGAGATGGGATCTTGCTCTTACTCAGATTGGTCTCAAACTCCTGAGCTCAAGTGACCCTCCTGCCTCCACCAGCCAGAGTACTAGGATTACAGATGTGAGCCACCATGCCCAGCCAACTCGGGAGGCTGAGACAGGAAAGATCATTTGAGCCCAAGAGTTTGAGGTTGCTGAGAGCTAGGCTGATGCCATGCCACTCTAGCCTGGGCAACAAAGTGAGACTCTGTCTCCAAAAAACAAAAAAAAGATTACTACTCCAATCGTAGCATTCTTCCCCTCTTCCCCCCTTTTTAGGTTTTCTGTTACCTATGAATAAAGTATAGCTTCATTAGCATTCAGCATGACTTTTTGGTCTTTCCACAAGGAGGTTTAACCTCATCTCTTCTTCCTTCCGTGAACTCTTTCAGTTGTTTTTAAAACCTACATAACTTTTTCCAGTCTCATCATTGTCAAATGGAGAGAGGCCCTCTAAAAGAAAACAATATTTATTTGGGAATAGGGCATTGAAATGCAATAAGCTGTAGTAAACTATGTGCATATTCAGGGAGGTAAAGAAAGACAAAGGTTTTATTTATTTATTTAGACAGAGTCTCACTTCGTCACCCTTGGTAGAGTGCTGTGGCATCATAATTCACAACTTCAAACTCATGGGCTCAAGTGATCCTCTTGCCTCAGTTCCCCAAGGAGCTGGGACTACAAGTGCCCACCACAACACCCAGCTTTTTTTTTTTTTTTTTAAGAGACAGGGTCTCACTCTTGCTTAGGCTGATCTCCAACTCCTAAGCTCAAGTGATCCACCTGCCTCGGCTTCCCAGAGTGCTAGGATTATAGGCAGGAGCCACCAGACCCAGCCTAGAAAAAGGTTTTTAAAGGAAAACTGTGGAAGATCACAAAATTGTTTTTAGATAATTATCCCTCTTCCAAGGATCAATAAAAAAGGCGATGCCAGTCTGAGGTTGAACAGGCAATTGCTGGGCAGATATCCTTATGGAAGTACTTTTTCTGTGTGATTGCTATGGCTGTAATGCAAGGTTGAGGGAAGTTATTGTAGAGTCCTTCATGACAGGTTCTGTTATCAGGCATTTATCCACAAGAACCCTTCTCTTCATGGCCTTCCTCAACACTGTTAGTATTTAGCACAAATGACTCCATTCAGATTCTGACAGCTTTCCCACTTGGCTCGCTCATTCTCTTTTTCTACACCTCAGATGTTTTCTGTTCAAAATTTCCCCCTCTGAACTTCTGTCGGACACAAATGCTATCCCTTGCTTCTGTGGGAAATAATCTCTTCTCCTATCATTCCTCTAACACTGTGTTTACACAGTGTCTAAAAGTTTTTTATGGGTACATAATAGCATATAGTTATAAGGTGTATCTGTTGTTTTGATGCAGGCCTAAAATATGAGCTAACCAAATCAGGGTAACTGGGGTATCCATCACCTCAAGCATTTATCATTTCTTTGTGTTAGGAACATTCCAATTCTCTGTTCAGTTATTTTAAAGTATGCTCTAATGGTTGATTATAGTTGCTTTGTTGTGCTATCAAATATTGTTCATTCTATCTAACTAACCATATTTTTGCATCTATTAGCCATCCCCACCTTATCCCTGTCAGTGCCCTGATAACCTTTCCTGCCTCTGGTAACCGTCATTCTCATCTCCACTCTGTCTCCAGGAGATCATTGGTGTTTAACATTTAGCTCCCACATAAGAGTGAGCATGCGTGAGGTTGTCCTTATGTGCTCAGCTTAGCTCACTTAGCATAATGTTCTCCAGGTCCATACGTGTTATTGCAAATGGTAGGATTTCATTTTTAATGGTTATATAATATTCCATAATACAGGGGGCGTTTTTGTTAATAGTAATTTGTATACATTCTAAAATCTCCCCTTCTCAATCATGAGCTTCCTTTTTTTTTCTGTAGAGACAGAGTCTCACTTTATGGCCCTCGGTAGAGTGCTGTGGCCTCACACAGCTCACAGCAACCTCCAACTCCTGGGCTTCAGCGATTCTCTTGCCTCAGCCTCCCGAGTAGCTGGGACTACAGGCACCCGCCACAACGCCTGGCTATTTTTTGGTTGCAGTTCAGCCGGGGCCAGGTTTGCACCTGCCACCTTGGTATATGGGGCCGGCGCCTTACCGACTGAGCCACAGGCGCCATCCAATCATGAGCTTCTTGTGGTCCTGTGCATATCTTCTCCAGCCCTTAGCCTAATGCTTTGTATTTGGTAAACGCACAATTTTTTTTTCATGGAAATGAGTGGAAAGTGATTCTACTTCCTTTTTCCTCCATGAAACATTTTGTGTAATGTATGTTTATTTTATCTTAAAGATCAACTAAATATAATGTGAAAATTCAGGACACAGAAGTCAGTTGAAGGTCATCTGCCAAAAGGCAGAAGATGGAATTTTCTGAATATTGGTGGTCATAGGAGAACAGGTAGTTTTAGGAGTTTGTGGATGCAACATAACATAGTGAGCTTCGCATGTGAGTGTGGACTTGAGTTTCAAGGTGCCTTTGGTTCTGGCTCTATTACTTAACTAGTTCCACAGCCTTGAATATTTTCTTTAATGTTTCTGCCCCTCAATTTTTCATAATGTGGGATGAGGATAGAAATAACACTCATCTTATGGTTGTTGCGAGGATTAAATTAAGTTACTATCTGTAAGGCACATCAGATAACACATGTTGCATAAATCCAAAAGAGTTACCTTTATTATTAAAACTGGCTATCTAAAAAGGGAAAGACATGTTCTTTTTGCCTCCTAATGACTATTTAAGTGAAAAAAATGTAAAGAATTCATTACCAAATAGTTATAGAAAGCACTGGTTTGGACCAGAACCTGTGGCTTCTCTAAGATCATCAGATTTTCTCAAAGATTTTTATAAGGACCAGAAAAGGGAACTAATCAGGTTCATATACATTTTAATAATCCTTTGGCTTCAGTATATATATAGATTTTTTTTTTTTTGATACAGGGCACCATCACAGCTCACAGCAACTTCAAACTGCTAGGTTCAAGCAATCCTCCTGCTTCAGCCTCCCGAGTAGCTGGGACTACAAGTGCAGTTTAGCATGCCCAGCGAATTTTTCTATTTTTTGTAGAGACAGAATCTCACTTGAAGTCCAGAGTCTGGCTTCAATATTTTTCTAGGGGTGGTGCCCGTTACTCAGTGGGTAGGGCCCTGGCCACATACACCAAGGCTAGAGGGTTTGAACCCGGCCTGGGCCAGCTAAAACAACAGTGACAACTGCAACAACAAAATAATAGCTGAACCGGTGGCTCCTGTGGTTCAGTGAGTAGGGCGCTCACCCCATACACCAAGAGTGGTGTTTTCCAAACCCAGCCCTGGCCAAATTGCAACAAAAATATAGCCAGATGTTGTGCCGAGCACCTGTAGTCCCAGCTACTTGGGAGGCTGAGGCAAGAGAATTGCTTAAGCCCATGAGTTTGAGTTTGCTGTGAGCTGTGATGCCACGGCACTCTACTCAGGGTGACACAGTGAGACTCTGTCTCAAAAAAAATTTTTTTTCTAGGAAAATTCTGTAGGAATGGGTTTCTAAAATTCATTCATTTATATTTATTTATGCAGCTATTCAATAAACATGCCTGTTTTAAGAACAGAGAAATGAGGAATACTCTTCCTGTCTTCAACTAATTCACAGTCTAATGTAAAAGGCAATCTTGAAGGGTTTAGCCAGCTGAGGTAAATATGGGAGGAAGTGAGTTCAAGATAGCAAGAAACAATCTGAGCCAAAACACCAGGGCACAAAAGGGCAGGAAATAATATTCAGGGAACTTCACTTTACAATAACTGAACATAGGGTAAGAATAGCTGGATATAAGGTAGTGGTAAGAGAGAGAAGCAAGGGCCAGGTTTGCTGGTTCACGCCTGTAATCCCAGCACTGTGGGAGGCCAAGACAGATGGATTCCTTGAGCTCAGGAGTTTGAGAACAGCCTGAGCAAGAGTGAGACCCCGCACAGAGCTATCCTCTCAGCTGTTCCAAAGGAAGCTGTTGTCATTTCTGGAAGGAAACTGGCCAAGGAGATCAAGCAGGAAGTGCAGCAGGAGGTGGAAGAGTGGGTGGCCTCTGACAATAAACAACTCTACCTGAAGGTGATTCTGGTCGGAGAGAACCCTGCAAGTCACTCCTGTGTCCTCAACAAAACCAGAGCAGCTGCAGATGTGGGAATCCACAGTGAGAGAAATGTGAAATCAGCTTCCATTTCAGAGGCAGAATTGTGGAATTTAATCAACAAACTAAATAGTGATGATAAGGTTCAGCTGCCTCTCACAGAGCACCCTGATGAGGGACAGATCTGCAATCTGCAGTGCTGTTTCTCCAGACAAGGATGTTGATGCCTTCATGTAACTGACGTAGGGAGAATAAGTTTGTTCCAGTATTCGTTACCAGATACCCCACGACGTGTGTAGAAAATAATTAAGTGATTGTGGCATTCCAATATTCCAAAAAATTGGGATGCCTATTGCAATGTTACTACACACAGATGGGGCATGTGAACGTCCTAGGAGGTGATGCCACAGTTACGATATGTTACCCATACGTTCCCAAAGAGCAGCTGAGGAAACACACAATTCTGTAGATGTGGTAGCATCTGCTGCAGGCTTCCAAATCTGATCACAGCAGGAGCAACAGTCATAGACGTGGGGATAAATAAGAGTTCAAGAGCTCATAACTGCTAAACCTAAGTTGGTTGGAGGTGTGGATTTTGAAGGAGTCGGGAACAAAACTGGTTACATCACTCCAGTTCCTGGGGGTGTTGGTCCCATGACAGTGGCAATGCGAATGAAGGATACCATTGTTTTTTTTTTTTTTTTTTTTTTTTTTTGTGGCTTTTGGCCGGGCTAGGTTTGAACCCACCACCTCCGGCATATGGGACCGGCGCCCTACTCCTTGAGCCACAGGCGACGCCCAGGATACCATTGTTGCTGAAAAAAACTTTTGAGGCCTGGTGGGGCGCAGTGGCTCACACCTGTAATCCTAGCATTCTGGGAAGCACAAGTTGGAGGATCCTTTGAGCTCAGAAGTTTGAGACCAGCCTGAGCGAAAGCAAGACCCCATCTCTACTCAATATAGAAAAACTAGCCAGTTGTTGTGGTTGGCACCGGTAGTCCCAGCTACTGAGGAGGCTGAGGCAAGAAGATTACTCAAGCCCAGGAGCTTGAGGTGAACTATGACATCTCAGCACTCTACCAAGGGTGACAGAGTGAGACTGTCTAGACACTACGAAACAAACAAAAAAACTGCTGAGGGCTGAAGAGCAGGAAGTGCTGACATCTAAAGACCTTGGTGTAGCCAGTAATTAACAGTTGTGTCTTTGTTGTCTTGAAGAGGAAAGCAGGCCAACAGAAATGCAATATTTTTTATTTATTCTACTGAAACAGTTTAAAATGATGCTTTGTATTTATTGAAAGCTTAAATGGTTGGGTGTTTGTGCACATGGGTCCCCAGTATCATGCTGGGTCCTCTGATCTAGTTAAGAGCAGCCATTAGCCCAGGGACTAACATGGCAACATCTTTCCACCGAAAATGGATGCCTCGCTTTGTCAAGCCACCTGTCTTAAGAATTTGACTTTTCTAGCATTGCATTTCCCAAAGGCTATTCCAATAGGAATTGATACTCATTTTAGGTTCCAAAACTTTGAGGTCAACTAATCAAACCAAAGGAAAAACAATGCTAGAGAAAATTAGGGAAAAGGTGAAAGGGAAAAAATGTTGGTAATTGCATAGAAAAAAAATTACTCTAATTTATTAAGATATAAGTATTGATGGATAATCAGATTTATACAAGTAGAACTGAATTAGCTAGAAAATCCTAAGCTTTTTTTTCTTTTTCTTTTCTTTTCTTCTTTTTTTTTCTTTTGGTGGCTTAGTAACTGGGAAAATCTTTAAGTTGTTCTATTTGCCTTTAGCCCACATGCATATTAACCATCAGGGAGGTCTCATTTTAGTTTTCTAGGACCAAAAATATTATTTTATAACTTATTCATGTGAATTATCATATTTGACTTTTGCTATATACTTAGATTTCATTATTAAATTTTTATATTGTTAGGGGTATGCACCGTTTCTTTGAGCTATCTTGAAAACTATTTTTGAAAAACAAAACCTAGGAATTGATAATCATTTCGGCAGCTCATTTAAGTATGCAACTTACTTTTTCACCAAAGAATGTCAGCAGATGCTGGCTTTTCTGTAATGTGCTCTGTTGGCTTTTCCAAATGATTTTTAAGAACTTGAGTTAATATTGAATTTAATCTGACCTTATGACTAAAGGTTTTTTTGGGTTTTTTTTTGCAGTTTTTGGCCGGGGCCAGGTTTGAACCCGCCAGTATATGGGGCTGCTGCCCTACTCCTTTTAGCCACAGGTGCCGCCCCTTTTTTTTTCTTAAAAAAAAGAAACAGAAACTCAACTCAAACCTACATACAGAGAGTAATTATTGGCTCATGAAATCCAAGGAGGGATCGAGAAAGGCAGGGCTGCAGAGGTGGGTGTTGGGAGCAGCCGGAACAAGGGACCCAACCCTTGTTACGGGTCTTCACAAGTCTTGTTTCTGTTGCTTTCGGATGGTAGTTTCACTTTCTCTCACTGCTGACCAGCTTTGTCTAACAGCAGGAAAGATGTCTACGATGTTATTGAGCTTACACTTAAAGCTTTAACCCCTGGAGAGAGATATCCCCAATCTCTCTCCCTGTCTCAAAGTGCAAACATCCTAGAGAAACTACTTTCTGGCCCAGCAGAAGGTGGGTGCCCAACCAGGGGTTACCATAGGAATCATTTCCACAGAGTTCTAGCAAGATAATCCTAGGCGTCCATTTTCTCAGGTACTTTATGAAAGATATAAACCTTAAATATGGGATGTGATATAGTTAAATAGAAGGACAGAAAGCCAGTGTTTCAGAGAGGAGTAGAACGTGGTTATGAATGAAAAGGGAAGCCTGATTGGAAGACAAGGCTGTGTCCTTGTTCCCATAGGAAATAAAGCTGAACTGCTAAGGTAGAAAGTGATTATGAAGGACTGAAAAGGTAAACATATAATTTTTTCTAATTGAAGCAGCCACTACAGGTCTCCTATAGATTCAACTATGACTTCTGAGACCCCAAATACATCCTTAACCACTCCCTAGAATACCATTCCTTGTATTTTTCTTTTTTTGAGGCAGAGTCTCACTATGTCGACCTCGGTAGAGTGCTGTGGTGTCACAGCTCACAACAACCTCAAACTCTTGGGCTTAAGCCATTCTCTTGCCTCAGCCTCCCAAGTAGCTGGGACTACAGGCACCTGCCACAATGCCTGGCTATTTTTTTGTTGCAGTTGTTTAGCTGGCCCGGACTGGGTTCAAACCCACCACCCTGGGTGTATGTGGGTGGTGCCATAACCACTGTGCTCTGGTGCTGAGCCATTTTTTTTTTTTTTTTAGAGACAGAGTTTCACTTTATCGCCCTTTGTAGAGTGCTGTAGCGTCACAGCTCACAGCAACCTCCAACTCCTAGGCTTAAGCGATTCTCTTGCCTTAGCCTTCTGAGTAACTGGGACTACAGCCTGTCACAATTTCCAGTTATTTTTTGTTGTTGTTGCAATTTGGCGGGGGCCAGGTTCAAACCCACCACGCTTGGTATATGGGGCCAGCACCCTACCCACTGAGCCACAGGCACCACCCTGAGCCATTGTTTTTCTCTTTTTCTTTCCTTTTTTTTTTTTTTTTTTTTTTTTTAAGCAGGGCCTTGCTGTATCAGCCAGGCTGGAGTGCCCTGGAACACTTACAGCTTGCCGCAGCCTTGAGATCAGGAAGCCCCTTCCAGTTTTCACAGTTCTGTGAGTTGATTCCTAATGCTGATCTTAAAAGTCTTCAAATTTGTTATGCCTGATCTAGTTATTTGAAAAAAATAAAAGGCAGGGCCATGGCTCATGCCTGTAATCCTAGTGCTTTGGGAGGCCAAGGTGTGTGGATTGCCTGAGCTCACAGGTGTGAGACTTTATCTCTAAAACTAGCCAAGCATTGTAGTGGGAGCCTGTAGTCCCAGTTACTCAGGAGGCTGAGGCAAGAGAATCACTTAAGCCCAAGGGTTTGAGGTTGCTGTGAGCTGTGACGCCATAGCACTCTACTGAGGGGAACAAAGGGAGATTCTGTTTCAAAATATAAAAAAATATTTAAATAAATAAAATAACAAAAAATGAGTCTTTTAAGGGCAAGCACAGTAGCTCACATCTGATAACCCTAGCACTTTGGGAAGCCAAGGTGTGAGGATCACTTGAGTCCAGGAGTTCAAGACCAGCCTGGACAATGTAGGTGGACCTACACTAAAAAATAAAAAAGAAAAAGAAAGAAGCCCATGGTCATCTCAGCCTGTATAAGGTAGAAAAAAAGTAGATAAGAGACCTTTTTTTTTCTTCTTCTTCTTCTTCTTGAGATATAGAGTGTTGTGGCGTCACAGCTCACAGCAACCTTAAACTCTTGGGCTTAAGTGATTCTCTTGCCTCAGCCTCCCAAGGAGCTGGAACTACAGGTGCCCACCACAATGCCTGGCTGTTTTTCATTGTAGTTGTCATTGTTGTTTAGCTGGTCAGGGCTGGGTTTGAACTCACCATCCTTGGTGTATGTGGCTGGTGCTGTAACCACTGTGCTACCGGCAACAAGCCTCTCTGAAGGGTTTTTCTCTTAGAATGTTACTTGGAAGAAGGTGATT
This sequence comes from Nycticebus coucang, assembly GCF_027406575.1. NCBI lineage: Eukaryota > Metazoa > Chordata > Mammalia > Primates > Lorisidae > Nycticebus > Nycticebus coucang. The sequence goes on from NW_026515583.1 coordinate 134,394, forward strand.
CAAAGGCTGGGGCATAGAAAGTTGAAAGGATAGAGAACTCATTACTCATAAATGATAAAATTTTACTTATACAAATCACACATTCTTGTGGCATCTGTTATACCCTTGAAAACAAAAGTGAGAAAAAACATTCATTTTGTTTGCATTTGTTCTATGACAGATATCTTTTTGAGAATTAAGAGGAAATTATATTTTTGAGAAATATAATACAATTAATAGAAGATGCAGGATAAAATCCTTAGGTGTATATAAAGAATTTAATAAACATACTTAATCTTTCAAAATAACATATTCATAACAACTATTGATTCCTATACCATTCTGTGTACTGATATTGCCATGTCAAAAATATTCTAGTAAAAATTTATGGTAAATAGATTGCAATACATACATTTCATAGTTTAACAAACAAGAAATTAAGTTTGGATCTTGGTAGGCAAAAGAAAATAAATGACAATATTCAGGGCAGCGCCTGTGGCTCAAAGGAGTAGAATGCCGGCCCTACATGCCAAAGGTGGTGGGTTCAAACCCAGCTCCGGCCAGAAACTGCAAAAAAAAAAAAAAAAGACAATATTCAGTTTAAAATGATTATTATAATTTTCTTTAAACATTAACTTTATCTTTTAAATATTTTATATTAATACAAATTAATGTAAATATTACATTTCACAAATACAGGAGGACTTATTTCTTATTTGTATTTACATAGGTGAGAAAGGAAGGAGAACTATCATGAAAGTGGGGAGGGTTAGAGTAAGTGAACATGATTGTGGAAAGGATAGACTGTAATGTTTCTGGCAGGGAAAAAGCATTCATCTAATTAGGAAATGTGTTCCTTAATAAGGAGAAAATTATTTTTAAAAACAGAAAGTAAAAGATACAACATAAATACAAGGTTTTTTTGTTTGTTTTTGTTTTTGAGACAGAGTCTCACTATGTCCCCCTCAGTAGAGTCCTATGGTGTCATAGCGCACAGCAACCTCAAACTATTGGGCCCAAGCAATTCTCTTACCTCAGCTTCACAAGTAGCTGGGAGTACAGGCGCCTGCTACAACGCCAGGTTATTTTCAGAGACAGGGTCTCAGTTTTGCTCAGGCTGGTCTCCAACTCCTGAGCTTAGTTAGGCAATCCATCTACCGTGGCCTCCCAGAGAGCCAGGATTACAGGCCTGATAGGAGGTGTATAAAGTTCTTTGACCTCATTGTAAAAGTAGTTGAATCAGTAGTTCACTTCAACCCAATATGCTAAAATATAAGCTTAATTTAAATTACTTGTCAAAGGTACAACATCCTAGGCTAAGACTGCATATTTTGTTTTCCTTACTACTTTTATGAAAGTTCATTAGAAATTCAGTAATACATTACCTTTATAGAATATCTATGTCAGTGCCAGCCACATACAGAGCTGGTTAATTTTTTAAGAAAAAGTGGGAACCAAATTTTACAGTGAACAAGCATTCCAGGATGGAGGCTACTGCAAATTGAGTCAGAACAGGACAAGCCTAAGTGAATAGGGCTGCCTGAAACATTTCACATCTGGCTATGTCCTATTTCCATGGGCTATGCTTTTCTTGAGCTGTTGGAAGGCTATTACTTTAACTACTACTAGAAATTTAACTACTTCCTCCAACAACTCATTTTATTTTGGGAGTGTTCTAGCATGAATAACTCTCAATTCGAGCTAAAATCTGCCTTTCTGTGGTATCTATCAGTTGGCTCTATTTTTTTTTTTTTCAATTTGAAAGCAGTTACTGTTTATTAACTGACCAGATTACAAAAACAATCAGGGCAGATACCTTAGTTCATTCTTCTAATAAGCCTATTGATTTTATCTTCCCTGTTACCAGCATCTCCACCTTGTACAAAGTGGGTTGTTTTTTTCTTCATCCCTCCCCGTGGAGATGATAACTTAAAGGGCCACAAGAAGTTATTTGCTTCTTTGAAGCGTTTTCCAACAGTATAGATCTCATGAATCAGATCCTGCATGCAGATGATGCCATATTTACCAAGAGACTGCGCAATCAAACTGTTATCAGTCAACGCAATTCGTTTCTTATTGATTTTGCCATAACCACACTTGTAGATTAGCTCATTTACTGACTTCAGATTTGGGTACCCCCATGCAATATATGGTTCTACAGTCCTCAGCATGTTAATGGAAGCCTTGTCGAGCTTAACAAAAGTTCCATTGAAGATCTGGCGAAGGCGAAGAAGCTGCAACACTTTTCGGACCTTTGGACTCACACCATCGATACCTCTGATCCTGATGACAAATGCCAATTTTGGTTCTGCAGGTACATAGAAGTTGCCAGCTTTTCTTGCCATCCTAGCCATCCGAATCTCAGTTCTGTACATCTGCCTATATTCTTTATGATAATGCTTAGCTTTTTCATAGATAAGCTTCCTCCTTGCCTTTCGAAGCATCTTTTGGGAACACTTCTTTCTCAGACGCTTGATTTTCAGCTCTGCGAAATTCTTTCGCTTTTTTTTTAAGGGTTTCTGGCACAGCAGGAACCTTCTTTTTCTTCTCTTCAACAGCCGCCATGGTTCCAGCCGGAAAAAGAGGCAGTTGGCTCTATTTTTGCCTTCTGTAGTGCCATGGGGAGAAATCTGTTTCTTCAAGTATTTTTCATAGGCATGATTTTGAGTCCTCTCACCATCCTAACAACCTCCTAAGAGCAGGTCTTAGATGCCCACCCTCCTACAGTGGGAACACTACCCCCCAAGTAGTGTCTGATCAGTTGGAGGACTGTCACACTCTAAATATCATGTATCTGGTCAACCTTTCATACACTTAGCTTTCACCATGGACAACCAAACTCGTTTCTAACTGGCACAATATTTACATCTGTTACATCTCAATTCTCTTGGCCAGGCTGAGGCCTGGGGAGTTTACAATTAATTGATCACAACAAGTTACAGATCATTCCTCAAAAAAGAGGATATATTGGCTGGACTCCTGTAGCACAGTGGTTACGGCACCAGCCATGTACACTGAGGCTGGTAGGTTTGAGCCCAGCCCGGACCTGCTATACAACAATGACAACTGCAACAAAAAATAGCTAGGCATTGTGGTGGGCACCCGTAGTCCCAGCTACTTGGGAGGCTGAGGCAAGAGAATCACTTAAGCCCAAGAGTTTGAGGTTGCTGTGAGCTGTGATGCCATATCCCTCTACTGAGGGTGACATAGTGAGACTCTGTCTCCAAAAAAAAAAATAATAATTACGCAAACAGTTGTTAGTAATGTTATCCAAAAGTGCCAATTAAACTGATGTATCTTGGAGGTAGAGGTAAATATCCAATATATCCTTTTTTTTGAGACAGAGTCTTACTACATCACCCTAGTAGAGTGCTGTGGCATCACAGTTCACAGCAACCTCAAACTCTTGGGCTTAAGTGATTCTCTTGCCTCAGCCTCCCAAGTAGCTGGGACCACAGGTGCCTGCCACAATGCCCAGCTATATTTTGGTTGCAGTTGTCATTGTTGTTTAGCAGGCCCTGGCTGGGCTCAAACCCACCAGCCTTGGTGTATGTAGCTGGAGCCCTTATTCACTGAGCTACAGGCACTGAGCCTGTTTGTGTAAATTTTATTTAAAATTACTCCTCTTGCGTTGCCCATCGCTCAGTGGGTAGGCACTGGCCACACACACCCAGGCTGGTGGCTTCGAACCTGGCCTGGGCCTGCCAAACAACAATGACACATACAACCAAAAAAATAGCTGGGCATTGTGGCGGGCACCTGTAGTTCCAGCTACTTGGGAAGCTGAGGTTAGAGAATCGCTTAAGCCCAAGCACTCTATCCAGGCACTCTATCCAGGGTGACAGCTTGAGACTCTGTCTCAAAAAACAAACAAACAACTTTCTTATCACCAGAACAGTCACTCTCCAAAATTATTTATTTATTAATATTTTAAGTAATAAGGTGCTTCACTTACTTTTCCTTTCATTTGGCAGGCCTGGGCTGGATTCGAACCCACCAGCTCCTTTGTATGTGGCTGGTGTCCTAGCCTCTGAGCAGGCGTGGTGATAAGAAAGTTAATGAACATTGAAAAGAGGAGATTTTTTTTTTGATGCTTGGTGCCTGTAGCTCAAGCAGCTAAGGCACCAGCCACATACACCAGAGCTGGCAGGTTCGAATCCAGCTAGAAACAGAAAATAGCCAGGTGTTGTGGCGGGCGCCTGTAGTCCAACTACTTGGGAGGCAGAGGCAAGAGAATTGCTTAAGCCCAGGAGTTGGAGGTTGCTGTGAGCTGTGATTCCACGGCACTCTACTCAGGGTGACAGCTTGGGGCTCTGTCTCCAAAAAAAGAAAAGAGGAGATTTTTATAATCACAGGAACTGTATTAAAGGGCCGCGGCATTAGGAAGATTGAGAACCACTGCACTAGAGTGAGGGTTAGCGTGGCCACAAACTTCCTTTGAACTCTTAGTTTTAAATTCTTACCCCTCCTTTATTTACTCAAACTATGAAAAGAAGCATCCTCACCCTAGTTTTTCCTTTTTTATTCACCCATAAGATGAAGGAACTCAATCAATAAAGGAGATGAAGGCAAGAAGGACTGAGACAGGAATAGTAAGGGTCTAATTGTAATGCTCCTCTGTAGATGACCCCAGAGTACCCAGCATGGACTTGCACAGCTTTGCACATGTGAATCCCAGCAGCTGGAGTTCACACCTTGGAGCTTTAAAGCTAAAGTTGGAACATAACGACTTCAGGGGCAAAGCCCGGACTCCACTTTGGGATTCACAGAAACTTCATTGGAAAAATCAAGAAAAACTCAGAGGATCACCCAGAGAGTTCTGATTGGGCCAATCTTGCCTCCTTGAAACTGTTGCTCCCAGCCAGGCACGTGGCACAGGCCTACAATCCCAGCACTCTGGGAGGCCAAGGCAGGTAGATTACTGGAGTCCAGGAGTTGGAGACTAGCCTGAGCAAGAGTGAGAACCCAAGATCCACTAAAAGTAGAAAAACTAGTTGGGTGTTGAGAGTGCAAAACGTAAGGACTCGCCCAAATAGAACACCCATACAGAACATCCTGCCCAGGAAGAAATGAATGTGGCAGTCCCTACAGCCCCAAACTTTTACATTCCCATCTACCTTAACCCACATGCTGACCTCTTTTTCGAACTCAGCTCACTCGCACCTGAGTGGAATAAAGGCCACGTTGCCCACACAGAATCTGGACTCCAATTTCCTTCGGTTCACCTCTCAGAATATTTTCTTATTTTTGCTCCTTAATCTCTCATGTGTCATGGCAAGCACCTGTAGTTCCTGTAGTCCCAGCTACTCAGGAGGCTGAGGTAAGAGGATCCCCCGAGCCCAAGACATTGAAGTTGCTGTGTGCTATGATGACACCACAGCACTCTACCCAGGGCAACAGAGTAAGACTCTGCCTCAAAAAAAATAAAAAGATTTTTAAATTTCAGATTAATAAAAGCGTACATACAGTTGTAGTTCATTGTTTGCATTTCTTAGATAGCATCCAAGTTGTAGCTGGCCATATAGCCCTACATTGTGCGGTTAGGTAGGAACTTACTGAGTCCCCTCCCTCATTCCCCCAACCCCACTTGAATTTAATTGTGTTTTTCTCTCATGTGGGCCTATCATTGTTCATCTGCTAGTTTCAAATTAGTAATGACTACATAGGGCGCTTGCGTTTCCATTCTTGAGATACTTTACGAAAGAGAATGTTCAACTCCATCCAGGTAAATACAAAAAATGTAAAAGTCTCCATCTTTCAAAAATAATGTATTTTTTAATTAGCTGGACACAGTAGTGTGTACCTGTAGTCCCAGCTACTAAGGAGGCTCAGATGGGAGCACTGTTGAGCCCAGGAGTTCCAGACTGCAATAAGCTATGATTGCATAACTGCACTCCAGCTTGGGCAACAAAGCAAGACCCTGTCTTTAAAAAACAAAAACGAGGGCGGCGCCTGTGGCTCAGTCGGTAAGGCGCCTGCCCCATATACCGAGGGTGGCGGGTTCAAGCCCGGCCCCGGCCAAACTGCAACCAAAAAATAGCCGGGCATTGTGGCGGGCGCCTGTAGTCCCAGCTACTCGGGAGGCTGAGGCAAGAGAATCGCTTAAGCCCAGGAGTTGGAGTTTGCTGTGAGCTGTGTGAGGCCACGGCACTCTACCGAGGGCCATAAAGTGAGACTCTGTCTCTACAAAAAAAAAAAAAATGTCTACACATCAGGATGGTGCATAAGAAGCATGGTCTGAGTTACTGTGTGTAAAATCTTAGCTCATAGTGGACGCTGAACAAATGGGAGCTTTCTGTCCTCCTCAGGATTCTTCTAAACATTAGAAGCAGCCATGTCTGCTAGAGAAGGGCAAGGCAATTCCCTAGGACTTCTTAGCAAGACTGAACTTGAAAGAGAATAAAGAACAACATAGAACTTACTAACAGGCTTTGTTTATTTAATCTTCTTTTATTTGCTTGAGGAGATAGCAAATTAAACTCCTCTTATTCTCGTATGTATCTATGTAGAAATTTTACTTGAATTCCTTTCTCCCCTTCTGAACTCAAGCCTATGTACACCCTGAGGCAGAAGCTCACCCAGGAGCTGATAACCACAGACGAGAACAAGCATTAACTGGCTTGTCAACTATCTCTGCCACTCTGCATAAACTTTGGCTAATTATATCATTTACATTGTGGTTTTACAATTTCGCCACCCTTGACAGTTCTAAAACAACCATACGAAGTATAAAAATGGGAGAGAGAACATAATTCTAAGTACCCGGATTCTTTAAAAGCGGACCAAGAAGCTTGAAAAAACCTCCACTCAGAGGCCACTAGCTACAATGTCATCATTATCTCTAAACATTGTTGAGGGGGATAGTCAAAGCCCCACCCATAGTCTCCATGGCCACTGTCAAAAAACTTGATCAGAGTTTTTTTTTTTTATTTTTTTATTAAAACATAACTGTGTACATTGATATGATCATGGGGCATTATACACTAGCTTCATATACCGTTTGACACATTTGATGTCTTAGCACAATAACTCGGAGAATGCCAGGAAGGCTGTGTTGACCAGTGTGATGAAAATTGATCAGAGTTTTACTGAAGGGAAGGAAGGTGGCTAGGAGCAGACTTGTTCCCTGGCCCAAATAAGTTCTGTGGATGCCAAATATTACCCAATATCCTGCTGAACATAGGGACGAAGGTCCTGGTCGCATGGGTCACTAGAGCCTTGTTAGTATAAGTGTCAGAAACTTTTTCTTTTCTTTTCCATCTTCTCCCCTTCCCTCCCCTCTTTTTTCCTAGACAGAATGCTTGGCATCACAACTCTCAGCAACCTCAAACTCTTGGGCTTAAGTGATTCCCTTACCTCAGCCTCCCAAGTAGATGGGACTACAGGCACCCGCCACAATGCCTGACTTTTTTTGTTGTTGTTGCAGTTGTCATTGTTGCTGTTTTATCTAGCCCAGGCTGGGTTTGAACCCGCCAGCCTCGTTGTATGTGGCCAGCACCCTATCCACTAAACTACCACCACACCCAGCAAGTTTTTATATTTTTAGTAGAGATGGGTTCTCACTTTGTTCAGACTGGACTAAAAGTCCTGAACTCGAGGGATTCTCTCATCTCAGCCTCCCAGAGTGTTAGGATTACAGGTGTGAGCCACCACACCTGGACCAGAAACTTTTTCTATCCGTGCACTGACCTATAGTTAGGAAACAAACAAGCATTTATTAAAAAGCACATCTTTTTTTTTTTTTTTTTTTTTTTTTTTTTTGCAGTTTTTGGCCAGGGCTGGGTTCGAACCCGCCACCTCTGGCATATGGGGCTGGTGCCCTACTCCTTTGAGCCACAGGCGCTGCCACCTCCCCCCACCCCCCAAAAAAGCACCTCTTTTTAAAACATATTTTTTTGGTGGCTCACATGTGTATTCCTACCACTCTGGGGAGGCTGACAGTTAGATTGCCTGAATTTATGAGTTCAACACCAGCCTGAGCCAGAATGAGATCCCATCTCTAGAAAAAAAGAGAGACTGTACACAGTTATGATTTAATAAAAAATAAAATAAAATTCAAGTGATCTGATAAAAAAATTTAAAAAAAATAGCCCTGCTCTGGCAGGCACCTGTAGTCCCAGCTACTTGGGAGGCTGAGGCAAGGGGATCACTTGAGCACTAGAGTTTGAGGTTGCTGTGAGCTATGATGCTGTGGCACTCTACCAAGGGTAACAAAGTGAGACTCTGTCATAAAATAAAATAATGTATTTTTTTCTTTTTTAAAATTTCTCCAGTATTTATTTCAAAACAAATACATGGATAAAAATCATCAAGAAGAAAAGTCAGTATAAACACTTTAAAAATAGAAAGAAGGAAATATAAGAATTTTAGCAATTAAAGCATATTTTTTCTAACCAACAGAAACGAAAAATATTTAATTCTTCTATTTGGTAAATTACTGAAGTATTTCTTCCACTAGATGTCACTGTTGTACTTGAAAAGTGGTCTTTCACTAAAGTTCTTTAGCCCCAGGATGGCATGTTTCATTCTTTCTTCTAACAGAAGACACCACCAGATTATCCAGACTGATTTTATTCCAAGATAATTTCCTTCAAAGGGAAATCAAGATGGAATTTGTTGTGCAGAATTGAGGATTTGGGCAGTGCAGTGGCTCACACCTGTAACCCTAAAACTCTTGGAGGCCAAGGTAGGAGGATTCCTTGAGCTCAGAAGTTGGAGACCAGCCTGAACAAGAATGAGACACCCCCTACACACTGTCTGTACAAATAATAATATTAAAAAAAATTAGCCGCCCTAGTCCCAGCTACTCTGGGATCATTTGAACCCCAGGAGTTTGAGGTGGTTACTGTGAGGTAGGATGATATCACTGCACTCTATGCTGGGCAACAGAAAGAGACTCGTTTTCTAAAAAAAAAAAAAGAGCAAGAAAGAAGGAAAAGGAGGATTCAGCAAGATCTAGAAGCATTCAGAGCCTCCTCAAGAATGGCAAATTTGTAAAAAGCAGTCCCATAAAAAAACTTTTAATTTTCCTGTAAACCTGTTTATTTGAGTTTTGTTTTGTTTTGGTTTTTGTTTTTGAGACAGAGTCTCACTATGTAGCCCTCAGTAGAGTGCTGTAGCATCACAGCTCACAGCAACCTCAAACTCTTCAGCTTTAAGGGATTCTCTTGCCTCAGCCTCCCAAGTAGCTGTTACTACAGGCGCCCAGCACAATGCCCGGCTGTTTTGTTATTGTTGTTGTTGTAGTTGTCATTGTTGTTTAGTAGGCCCAGGGCTGGGCTCAAACCAGCCAGCCCAGGTATATGTGGCTGGAGTCCTAACCACAAAGCTACTGTGCTGAGCCCATTTGAGCTTCTTTTGATGAGTCCTTTCACTCTTTGTGACCTGTGTTCTGTTTTTATTTCAGAACCAGCTTTGTTCTGAGGATAGAAGGCAGTTAGTCTCCAATTTCCTTTCTCTCTTTCACATATCAGCCCTTTTTGTGATCCAATTCTTCAAAACAGAAAGTATAATAATGTTTCAATTTAAAAATTGTAATACTCAAGACATTTCTCTATACAAAGAATTACAAAGATAAATAAGAACTTTTTGTGTTCAATTCCCCCCCCCGTCATATTTGTTAACAGAATAGGAAAAAGAAATCTCTCCAGAAAATTGTTTGTGAGCTTTTGAATGTTTCCCTATGCCTGAAGTTACATGGAAATATGACAGATGGGAGCACAGTGGGAATTTTGCAGTGTCTGCCAGATACAACACTTGCTTCACAGAGAGTAGATACAGTAATTTACTGCAGAGTCAATAGGCTATTAATACTTACCAACCAACCAACAAATAAACATAAAATAAGCAAAAGATGTTAGTCACAGTTCTGATATATGGTTAACTTACTATGTAGAGCATCAAAACTCTTCTGACAAGATGATTTTAAAATTCTCAAATGTTTGGAAATTGAGCAGAATAGTTCCCAAAACAAATGGAAGAACAAGAAGAAAATATAGGAGAAATTTAAAACTATTTTGACTAGATAAAATTTGTGAAATACTTGGAAAATATAGTTTTAAGTGCAACATAATAATTTTAAAGTTCAATCTGGTTGGGTGTGGTGGCTCATGCCTGTAATCCTAGCATTCTTTATTTTATTTTTTTTATTATTAAATCATACCTGTGTACATTAGTGCGATCATGGGGCACCATACACTGGTTTCATAGATCATTTGACATATTTTCATCCCACTGGTTGACATAGCCTTCCTGGCATTTTCTTAGTTATTGTGCCAAGACATTTATATTCTACATTTACTAAGTTTCACATGCACCCTTGTAAGATACACCGCAGGTGTAATCCCACCAATTACCTTCCCACTGCCCATCCTCCCCCCGCCCTCTGCTCCGTCTCCCCCTTCCCCCTATTCTTAGGTTATAACTGGGTTATGGCTTTCATATGAAAATTAGTTTCATAGTAGGGCTGAGTACATTGGATACTTTTTCTTCCATTCTTGAGAAACTTTACTAAGAAGAATATGTTCCAGCTCTATCCATGTAAACATGAAAGAGGTAAAGTCTCCATCTTTCTTTAAGGCTGCATAATATTCCATGGTGTACATATACCACAATTTAGTAATCCATTTGTGGATCAATGGACACTTGGGCTTTTCCCATGACTTACCAATTATGAATTGGGCTGCAGTAAACATTCTGGTACAAATATCTTTGTTATAATGTAATTTTTGGTCTTCTGCATATATACCTAGTAGAGGAATTACAGGATTGAATGGCAGATCTATTTTTAGATCTCTAAGTGTTCTTCAAACATCTTTCCAAAAGGAATGTATTAATTTGCATTCCCACCAGCAGTGTAGAAGTGTTTCCTTTTCTCCACATCCACGCTAACATCTCTGGTCTTGGGATTTTGTGATATGAGCTAATCTTACTGGAGTTAGATGATATCTCAAAGTAGTTTTGATTTGTCTTTCTTTGATGATTAAGGGTGATGTTCATTTTTTCATGTCTGTAGGCCGTGCGCCTATCTTCTTCAGAGAAGTTTCCCTTCAAGTCCCTCGCCCAGCCTGCGATGGGATCACTTGTTCTTTTCTTGCTTATACGTTTGAGTTCTCTGTGGATTCTGGTTATTAAACCTTTGTCGGAGACATAATTTGCAAATATCTTCTCCCATTCTGAGGACTGTCTGCTTGCTTTACTTACTCTGTTCTTGGCTGTGCAGAAAAATTTTAGTTTGATCAGGTCCCAGTGGTGTATTTTTGAACCAGCTTCAATTGCCCAGGGGGGGTCCTCCTCATAAAATACTTTCCCAGACCTGTAATCCTATCATTCTGCGAGGCCAAAGGGGATGAATTGCCTTAGCTCACAAGTTTGAGACCAGCCTGAGCAAGAGCAAGACCCCAAATCTAAAAATAGCTGAATGTTGTGGTGGGCCCCTGTAGTCCCAACTTTTTGGGAGGCTGAGGCAAGAGGATCACTTGAGCCCAAGAGTTTGAGGTTGCTGTGAGCTATGAATCCGGGGCACTCTACTGAGGATGACAAAGCAAGACTCTGTCACCAAAAAAAAAGTGCGACCTGAACAATGTAGTGATCCAATCAGCTGGGCATGGTGGTGTGAGCCTGGGCTCCCAGCTATTAGGGAGGCTGAGGTGGGAGGGTCGATTGTGGACCAGGAACTTGAGGGTGCTGAGAGCTATGATGATGCCACTGCTCTCCAGCTTGGGGGACAGCGTGAAATCCTCAAATGAATACTTAGCTTAAAAGTCACTTATCCAATAGCCTATTTAAAAAGTAGCAAATTATACTCAGAAGGGGAAAAGAAAAAATAAAGAGTGATGGAAAATGGATATACAATTGAAAAAATTAATGAAAAGTTGGTTATTTTGAAAGAATAACAAAATTAATAAACCCCTAGCACAACAAAAGGCAGGAAATATTGAGCTAAAGGAAGAAACAGAGGCAAACATTAACATAAGTAGAGAGAGTTTATTGGGCCAATGTTGGGGACTGCAGCCAGGAAGTCATAGGAAGTTACTCTAAATAGATGCTCTGGTTAGCAGTAAATACAGATAAGTTTTTAAAGAAAAAAAAAAAAAGACGAGAGTATTTTCTAAGTTGTTTACCAAGAATTTATATTGGTTTGTTAAAATAACATAAGCTACTGAAGTTCTCTGTGTCAAAAATTCCAGGATCATGAAGATAGCGGGTCAGGGTCACACTTGTGCAACTTGTAGTATCATTTAAGACATTTATCAGCTAGTCTGGAAACTACTGGGTAGGAAAGAAAAAATAAATTACTTAAAACAATTACCAACAAGCGTGGGTACAGGGGATATAACTGAAGTCTCATGATCATATCTTTCTGGGCCTGATACATTTTGCATACTTCACATTTCTCAGCTTGCTCTGAGTCACTTCTCTTTCTCAAAAGCAAAAATTATCTAATTGAAATAAAAAGTAGACATTGCTGTTGTCAATGTTAAATACAGATACTCAGAAAAAAACAATTAAGTTTAGAGTTTATGCAAGCACAAAGCTTAAGGACAGCCAGCCAGGAAGCACAGATTCCAAATAATAGATTTCAGTGTTACAAAGTGTAGAAGTTTGGAGTCACTTATATAGACAAGGTTTGGGGAAGCTTAACAGAACTTCAACATCTTTCTAAGCAAGGCTCAATGCATAGTTACAAAATGGTCTGATTGGGCTTGGCATCTGTAGATCAGTAGTTACAGCACCAGCCACATACACCGGAGGTGGCGGATTGGAATCCAGCCCAGGCCTGCCAAACAATGGTAACTACAACCAAAAAATGGCTGGGCATTGTGGCAGGCACCTGTAGTCCCAGCCACTTGGAAGGCTGAGGCAAGAGAATCACTTAAGCCAAGAGTTTGATGTTGCTGTGAGCTGTAATGCCACAGCACTCTACTCAGGGTGACATGGTGAGACTCTGTCTCAAAAAATTAAAATAAAATAAAAAAGGTCTGATTGGTCAATGAGTTGGTAAACGTATATTTAACTTTTCACGTTGAAGATGTAACAGTCATAAGGTCTTTTGCACCATCTAGTCTAAATTAGGTTCAGGACAAAGAAGAGGCAGTTAAATCACAACAAAGTTCAGTGATTCTAAGAGCAGGAGGTTTGGTCTTTGGTTTCTCCAAGTCATTTACAGAGTAAGAACAATAAGAAAGAGAGTTAATGTATAATCTTAGAAGTAACATCTTTCAAGATTTAAAAGTGTTCTTGGAGTTCCAACAGCTTTTAAATTTTATTTTCACACTATAGGCATTTAAAAGATAAGAAAATATTATGAGGGCGGCGCCTGTGGCTCAAGGAGTAGGGCGCCGGTCCCATATGCCAGAGGTGGCGGGTTCAAACCCAGCCCCGGCCAAAAAAAAAAAAAAAAAAAATATTATGAAAAACTTTGTCAATAAAATATGACACTTCAGATCAAAACAGGAACACTCACAGAGAAGTCTTTCTATAGAAATGTTTTCATTTTTCCTGGATAAATACTTTTTCCTTTTATTAAGTCATATATACATAGATCATGAATACATTTATGCTTTTGTGGGATACAATGTGTTTTTTTTATACAATTTGGAATGGTTACATCAAACTAATTCAGCTTTCACCTCATTTACTTAATTATTGTGTTAAGACATTTATGTTCTATACTTGATAGATTTGACTTGTACCCTTACAATATGCTCCCTGGGTGTGGTTCCACCATTTACTCTCCCTCTGTTGAACATCTCCCCTCCGCTTCCATCACCCTTACTTCTCTCCTTCATCCTGGCCTATAGTTGTGATCTTTTATAAGAAAGTGTGAGTAATTATAAATTGGTTTCATAAAAGTATTAAGTACATTGGATACTTTTTCTTCCACTCTTGAGATACTTCACTAAGAAGAATATTTTCCAGCTCCATCCATGTAAACATAAAAGAGGTAAAGTCTCCATCTTTTTTAATGCTGCATAGTATTCCATGGTATACATATGCAATTTATTAATCCATTCATGGGTCGATGGGCACTTGGGCTTCTTCCATGACTTGGCAATTATGAATTGAGCTGCAATGAACAATTTGATGCAAATATCTTTGTTGCAAAGTGATTTTTGGTCTTTTGGATATATACCTAGTAGAGGAATGGCAGGATCAAACAGCAGGTCTACTTTTAGATCCCTGAGAGTTCTCCAAACTTCTTTACAAAAAGAACGTATTCCCACCAGCAGTGCAGCCTGGATAAATACCTAGGAGTCCAATGCCTGGATCATATAGTGCATGTTTAACTCTTTAAGAAACATCCAAGCAGTGGTTGTATCATTATACATTCCCACCAAAAATGTGTGAGAGTTCCAGATGCTGTACATCTTCCGCAATGTATGGTTAGTCTTTTTATTTTATTATTTTATTTTTTTCAAACAGAGCTTGTTCTGTTGCCCAGGATAGAGTGCAGTGGCATCATCATAGCTTACTGTAACCTCCAATGTTTAGACTCAAGTGATCCTCCTGCCTCAGCACCCAAGCATCTGGGACCACAGGTGCATTCTGCCATGCCCTGTTACATTTTTAGAAATTTTTTTAGAGATAAGTTCTTGCTATGTTGTCCAGGCTGTTTTCAAACTCCTGGCCTCGGGTGATCCTCCCACCTTTGACCTCCCAAGGTGTTTGTTTGTTTGTTTGAGACAGAGTCTTACTCTGTTGCCCCAGACTTTTTGGTTGGTTTTGTTTTGGTTTTTAGAGTGCCATGGCCTCAATATAGCTCATAGCAACCTCAAACTCTTCAGCTAAATCATACCTCCTCCCTCAGCCTCCCAAGTAACTAAGACTATAGGCATACACCACCACACCAGGCTAATTTTTTTTTTTTTTTGAGACAGTCTCACTATGTTGCCCTCAGTAGACTGTTGTGGCATCACAGCTCATAGCAACCTCAAACTCTTGGGCATAAGCAATTCTCTTGCCTCAGCCTCCCAAGTAGCTGGGACTACAGGAACCTGTCTCAATGCCTGGCTATTTTTTTTTTTTTTTTTTTTTTTTTTGCTGTAGTTGTCATTGTCATGTTGTTTGGCAGGCCCTGGACCAGGTTTGAACCTGCCAGCCCCGGTGCATATGGCCAGTCTAAGCTATAGGAGCTGAGCGTAATTTTTTCTATTTTTTAGTAGAGACAGAGACTCACTATGCTCAGGCTTTTCTCAAACTGACATCAAGCAATCCTCCCTCCTGGCCTCCCTGAGTGCTAGGCTTATAGGCAGGAGCCATCATGCCTGGCCAAATAAGATATATTTGAAAAATTAATTTCACCTATTCCTCTTTAATGTTTTATTTATTTATTCATTTATTTATTTTTTATTTTAAGACAAAGTCTCACTCAGTCACCATGGGGTAGAGTGCTGTGTTGTCACAGCTCACAGCATCCTCAAACTCTTGGGCTCAGGAGGTCCTCTTGCCTCAGCCTCTTGAGTAGCTGAGACTATAGGCATGTGCCATAACACCCAGCTAGTTTTTCTATTTTTAGTAGAGATGGGGTCTTTCTCTTGCTCAGGCTGGTCTCCATACCAGGCTCCTCCGGTGGTTTGTAAAAACAGAAATCCACAGATTGGGGAGACTGATATTTTATTTTTTAGCAGTAGGGGTAAGGATAGGGATAGAGGTAGGGTTAGAATTAGGGTTAGGGTTGGGGCTGGAGGTTGAGAGGAGAGGCTTTCAGTTAAGACAAAGAGAAAGAAAGAAAGCAGGAAGAGAGATTTAGTCCTCACTGAAGCAGTATGAGTTAATAATTTCTCTATCATTTCACTATAAAAAGATCATTTTTACAATGTTATTTATAATAAGTTTGATCTCTGCCCTGGAAACCTCCTGTTTAAATTCATGAGGATGTGAATAAATACTGCACAGGTATATTACAAACCTATTCACCATATAAAAAGCATTGTGCTTGTTTATTCAGTGGAGAAATAGGCTCAGTTGCTTAAAAGGCTAATTATAACTCTTACATTTCCCATAAAATACTTGGCCCTTTGTTGGGTGCATCGTAGTTAAAGTGTTGCTGTAACTGCTTGCAGTTTAGAAATCATTTATTTAACAGAAGGAAATGAGCTATATCACATTGCTTAGGTTAAGGTCTCAGAGCTAAAAGTTAAATTAAAAAGCACCATAGAAAATGGACAATTAAAAAAGCTAATGACATAACTCTGGGGAAGATAAAGGAACAAACCAACATGGGGAAAGAGGTGGGTGTTACCACAGCTGGTGAGGGTAAGAACTGTCAGAGAAAAAACCAAACAGCAAGGAAAGAAGAATCAAGATGAACAAATTATTTGAGAAGGGCTTTTAAAATATGCTTTGCAAAGTTAAATAAGGTTATCAATTCAGAAAAAGAAATGTCCTCTAAACATAAACCCTCAGAAAAACCAAAAGAAAACAAAGCAAAACATAACTAACCTGGGTACTAGAAAGCTAACCAATGACCCCAAGTGTTGGGCCTAGATAAATTATTAAAACCTATTTCATAAGAGCAAAGCAAATTGAGAATAAGAATACTACTGGGTCAAAGGGGAAAGTAGAGGAAAATTGTGAAAGTAAAAAGATTTCTTATGCAGGAGAAATCTAGACTCAATAACAATAATGTGCACATGTGATATTCCTGCCTCCATATGCCAAACTCTCCACAAGACTGAAGTCCCCACTTCTCAAAATAGCTGGCTGAACACAATTATCTGTAACCACAGAGGAAAGATGATGAAAATGCTTATGGGTCAATGCTCTGATCCTCAAAAGGCAGTGCTGCCCTTATTCCCCTCTGTGTCTCCAGTCTTAAATTGTGTTAGTGGTAGCAGTTGAAAACTAGAGAGCCTCCCTCTGGGGAGTCCACGGTAATCTAACTCATGCACACAAGAACCCATGAAAGCTATAACCCAGCTACAACTTAACAATAGGGGGAAGTGGGAAATGGGGGGGTGGGTAGAGGGAGGGGAATGGGTGGGATCACACCTGTGGTGCATATTACAGGGGTATTTGCGAAGCTTGGTAAATGTAGAATGTAAATGTTTTGGCACAGTAACTGAGATAACGCCGGAAAGGCTATGTTGACCACTGTGATAAAAATGTGTCAAATGGTTTATGTAGTGAGTGTATGATGCCCCATAATCATATCATTGTATACAGTTATGATTTAATAAAAAAATTAAAAAAAAAAAAAGAACCCATGAAGCCATGGAGGACACAGAACATTCTCTGTAGTGTAATTGAAATGAAGGATTTCAGAACTGGAATACACCTTAGAGGTCAGCTAATCTTCTAACCAATGATGAAGCGCCTCCAAAAAAGATGTACCTCTCCTCTCTAAATGCTTCCTGTCAGTACTGCTTTCCTCTCGTAATTTTTTTTTTTTATTTGTTTTCAAGTCTGGGTGACAGTGAGACATTTCACGTCCATGTTTCTGTGGCATTTTTCTTCTCCCTGTGTGCAGTCTGTAGTCCAGCTGGACCCCAAGGACACTAGGAAAGGACAACATGTATGATTTACCATCTCAAATGTCTGTGATTAGTGGAGATCTGCTTTACTATTCTGCTATGTTGGGAGGCATTTCTGAATGAGAAAATGTACATTCCACCCAGTCACCATACCTGGGAGAGTGGCTTCCCCGGCTGATGTTGTGCCTTCAGTTCTTCTATCTGTTTGTTCAGCAGAGTGACTTCAGCCTTTGCATGCAGTCTGGGGTTTGTTATTTATTTATTTATTTTTTTTTACTGGAAGCTTTTTTTTCATTTTGCAAGGGATGTCAATAGACAAATGTTTATTCATCACTTACCTATCATATAACCACAGTTATGTTCAGTAGACATCATTTTACTGTATTTGGGAAACAGGGACCAGATTCTCTAATAATCTACGTGAAGAGAAAAATCTAAATGAACAGGTATCTGGGCTTTATTATATGTTCTGCAAGAACTGAAAAAACTGTAGCTGGTAGGCTTGATCTTTCTACTGTAGCTGAACATCCTTCAGCCTGATGATGTCTTTGAGCTCTACCACCAACTGCTCTGCACAAGCCAGGTGTTTCAGAACTCTCTCATGTGTTCTGGTAAAGTTCATCCCAGTTTCCTGGGTTGATTCCTAGTTTTCAGATGAAAAAGTGGCCAATCCAGCAGGGAAAAGGTATCAGCTTCCAAACAGGAGTTTCCTTACTCCAACTTCATCCTTTGTTTTGCCTGACTCATATCCTATTAACTTAAGAATCTTTCAAACTTTGATCCAATCATCATCATCATCATCATCACAAACATTATACTATCTTCAGTATTTCAGAAATGTTAAACATTTTATAAATGTTATCTCATTTAAAGTATTACCCTACTTGTACCAAAGTGAAAATTAAAGAGAAATATACATCACAAACCATTTCAAAAAGGAGGACAGGGTAGCACCTGTGACTCCAAAGAGTAGCGTTCCAGCCCCATACACCAGAGGTGGTGGGTTCACATCCAGCCCTGCCCAAAACCTGCAATAAAAAAGAAAAGGAGCTCAAAACTTAAGAGAGTCATTGAAAGCCAATATGCCCACACAGAGATCTGTCTCAGTAGAAGAATCCTCATAAAAGCTGTGCCAATTGGAAGTAGGTATTGGAACTGCCACAGAGAGTCCCTATTAGAGTGATGCAGTGCTCTGCTGCTCAGGGCAGGACCGGGAACCCTATTTTCTCACCCTAGGTGAACACAGAAAGCAGTATCATTACAGACCTCCTTCGCAAAACACAAATAGGCTCCCTCATTCAAAACCTGAAAGGTTGGATGCCTCAGGATCATTTTTTGCACATAGTCCTCCGGCTAATTGTGCCATACTTCCCTAACCCCCCCCGCCCACAGGATAGGAAAAGCAGCATTTAAACCCCCTACATTGAAAATTCAGGGGGATTCCATATTGGATTCCCGCCTCCACTGCTGGAGGTTCTTTTCCCACTGGCTTATCACTCTTTCTATTAATCTTTCCCTGTCAATGAACTCTATCATGCTGGTTATCTGTGTGGTCTGTGGTTTCATTCTTCCAACTCAGAGACCAAAGACTAGGCATAGAGGGAAATTTTCACAATGAGGGCAATGCCTACTGAAGCTGTGAGAGCAACACCACTGCCAAGAGTCTCCACTAGGGTGATGCCCAGTGGAACCATGGTAGCAGGACTGCCACCAAGACCCCACAACCAAAGAGCTACCAGTGTGCAAGACCAACCTCGGAGAGCTAGGTCGACTCATTCCAGCCAAACCGTAGGCACAGGACTGCCCAAGTCCTTGGGGACCCATCCTGCACACCAGAGTGGACATAGAGTCAAAGGAGATTATTCTGGAGCCTTTAGACCAGTGGTTCTCAACCTTCCTAATTACTGCCTTGTTCCAAACGGGGCCGTGACCCATAGGTTGAGAATCACTGCTTTAGATCCAATGTCTGCTGTCTTAGGTTTCAGACTTGCTTGGCCTTGTCACCCCTTTGCTCTTCCCTATTGCTCCCTTTTAAATGGGATCATGTACCCTATGATTGGACCACCACTATATCTTGGAAGGATATAGCTGGTTTGGATTTTACAGGCTCACAGATAGGACTTTGTACTTTTAAACTGGTGCTGGAGGGACTTAAAGGTTTGTAGATATGAAAATGAAAATAATGTACTTGTATGTCAGAAGGGGATAAGTTTTACAGGCCCAGGGGTGGAATGCTGTGGTTGGCATGTCCCCTCCAACACTCATATACAAACTTAATAGCCAACGTGGCAGTATGACGGAAGGGGGGTTTAAGAGGTTACCGAATCATAAGTTTCTGCCCTCAGTAATGGATAAATTCATTCATGGATTAACAGGTGAATGTCTCAATGGGTACCATGGGAGGGGAACACCTGGCCCTATGAGAAGAGGAAGAGAGACCTGAGTCAGCACATTAGCACAGTCAGCCTCCTCACCCTATCATGCCCACAACCCTCTGGAGCAGCACAGAGAGCCCCCACCAACAAGAAGACCCTCACCAGCTACAGCCCATGACCTTGGATTTCTCAACGTGCACAACAAATGAATTCCCCTATTATTATTATTTTTTTATTAAATCATAGCTGTGTACATTAATGCAATCATAGGGCACCATACACTAGTTTTATATACCATCTGACATATTTTCATCACACTGGTTGACATAGCCTTCCTGGCATTTTCTTAGTTATTGTGTTAAGACATTTATATTCTACATTTAGTAAGTTTTACATGTACCCTTGTAAGATGCACCATAGGTGTAATCCCACCAATTATCTTCCCTCCGCCCATCTTCCCCTCTTCCTCCCCTCCCTCTCCTCTTTCCCCGTATTCTTAGGTTATAACTGGTTATAGATTTCATATGAAAGCCATAAATTAGTTTCATAGTAGGGCTGAGTACATTGGATACTTTTTCTTCCATTCTTGAGATACTTCACTAAGAAGAATATATTCTAGCTCCATCCATGTAAACATGAAAGAGGTAAAGTCTCCATTTTTCTTTAAGGCTGCATAATATTCCATGGTGTACAAATACTACAATTTATTAATCCATTCATGGTTCGATGGGCACTTGGACTTCTTCCATGACTTAGCAATTATGAATTGAGCTGCAATAAACATTCTGGTACAAATATTTGTTATAATGTGATTTTTTGGTCTTCTGGGTATAGAAGACTATATACCTACTATATACACATTCTATGAAGTAAACATCAACCTGATACCAAAACCAGGAAAAGGAGAATTTCAGACCAATCTCACTCATGAATATAGATGCAAAAATTCTCAACAAAATCCTAGCCAATAGATTACAGCTTATCATCAAAAAAGTCATTCATCATGATCAAATAGGTTCATCCCAGAGATGCAAGGCTGGTTTAATATATGCAAGTCCATAAACGTTATCCAACATATTAACAGAGGCAAAAATAAAGATCATATGATCCTCTCAATAGATGCAGAAAAAGCATTTGATAAAATCCAGCATCCTTTTCTAATTAGAACACTGAAGAGTATAGGCATAGGTGGCACATTTCTGAAACTTACTGAACAATAAAAATCCTCAAAGAAAGCATAGGAAAAACACTGGAAGATGTTGGTCTGGGAAAAGACTTCATGAAGAAGACTGCCATGGCAATTGCAACAACAACAAAAATAAACGGGACTTCATTAAACTGAAAAGCTTCTGTACAGCTAAGGAGACAACAACCAAAGCAAAGAGACAACCTACACAATGGGAAAGGATATTTGCATATTTTCAATCAGACAAAAGCTTGATGACTAGGATCTATAGAGAACTCAATCCACATGAAAAAAGCCAACAATCCCATATATCAATGGGCAAGAGACATGAATAGAACCTTCTCTAAAGATGACAGACGAATGGCTAACAAACACATGAAAAACTGTATCATCTCTATATATTAGATCATTGCAAAGCAAAACAACCCTGAGATAGCATCTAACCCCAGTGAGAATGGCCCACATCACAAAATCTCAAAACTGCAGGTGCTGGCGTGGATGTGGAGAGAAGGGAACACTTTCACACTGCTGGTGGGACTGCAAACTAGTACAACCTTTCTGGAAGGAAGTATGGAGAAACCTCAAAGCACTCAACCTAGACCTCCCATTTGATCCTGCAATCCCATTACTGGGCATCTACCCAGAAGGAAAGAAATCCTTTTATCATAAGGACACTTGTACTAGACTGTTTCTTGCAGCTCCATTTACAATCACCAAAATGTGGAAACAGCCTAAATGCCCACCAACCCAGGAATGGATTAACAAGCTGTGGTATATGTATACCATGGAATACTATTCAGCCATTAAAAAAATGGAGACTTTACATCCTTCATATTAACCTGGATGGAAGTGGAAGACATTATTCTTAGTAAAGCATCAAAAGAATGGAGAAGCATGAATCCTATGTACTCAATTTTGATATGAGGACAATTAATGACAATCAAGGTTATGGGAGGGGAGGAAAAGCAGAAAGAGGGATGGAGGTGGGTGGGGCCTTGGTGTGTGTCACACTTTATGGGGGCAAGACATGATTGCAAGAGGGACTTTACCTAACAATTGCAATCAGTGTAACCTGGTTTATTGTACCCTCAATGAATCCCCAACAATAAAAAAAAAAGAAATTCACAAAATCCTTAATGAATATTAAAGAAACTTTATTCTCAGAAATATGAAAATCTGAAGGAAATTGACCATTACTTGGAAGCACACCACCTTCTACGACTTAGACAGAATGAAGTGGAATTGTTGAACAGGCCTATATCAAGTTCTGAAATAGCATCAGCTATACAAAATCTTCCAAGAAAGAAAAGCACAGGACCAGTGGCTTCACGTCAGAATTCTTGCAAACCTTTAAAGAGGAACTAGTACCTATATTAACCTTTTCCAAAATATAGAAATGGAAGGAATACTACCCAACACATTCTATGAAGCAAACATCACCTTGATCACTAAACCAGGAAAAGACCCAACAAGAAAAGAAAATTATACACCCATATCACTAATGAATATTAATACAAATATATTCAACAAGATCCTAATGGACAAGAATCCAGCAACACATCAAACAAATTATACACCATGACCAAGTGGGTTTTATCCCAGGGTCTCAAGGCTGGTTCAATATACATAAATCTATAAATATAATTTATCACATAAACAAAATAAAAAACAAAGATCATATGATTCTCTCAATTGATGCAGAAAAAGCTTTTGTTAATATCCAGCATCCATTCATGATCAGAACACTTAAGAAAATTTGTATAGAAAGTACATTTCTTAAACTGATAGAGGCCATCTACAGCAAACTCACAGCCAATATCATATTGAACGGAGTTAAATTGAAATCATTTCCACTCGGATCAGGAACCAGGCAAGGTTGTCCATTGTCTTCACTGCTTTTTAACATTGTAATGGAAGTCTTAGACATCACAATTAGGGAAGAAAAGGTGATCAAGGTTATCCATATAGGGTCAGAAGAGATCAAACTTTTACTCTTCACAGATGATATGATTGTGTATCTGGAAAACACCAGGGATTCTACTACAAAACTCTTAGAAGTGATCAAGGAATACAGCAGTGTCTCAGGTTACAAAATTGATATTCACAAATCTGTAGCCTTTATATATACCAACAATAGTCAAGCTGAAAAACAGTCAAGGACTCTATTCCATTCACAGTAGTGCCAAAGAAGATGAAATATTTGGGAGTTTATCTAACGACGTGAAAGATCTCTATAAAGAGAACTATGAAACTCTAAGAAAAGAAATAGCTGAAGATGTTAACAAATGGAAAAACATACTGTGCTCATAAGTGGGAAGAATCAACATTATTAAAATGTATACTACCCATGGGCGGTGCCTGTGGCTCAAGGAGTAGGGCACCGGTCCCATATGCTGGAGGTGGCAGGTTCAAACCCAGCCCCGGCCAAAAACCACAAAAAAAAAAAAAAAATGTATACTACCCAAAGCAATATACAATTTTAATGCAATCCCTATTAAAGCTCCACTGTTATGCTTTAAAGATCTCAAAAAAAAAAATACTTCGTTTTATATAGAATCAGAAAAAAATTTGAATAGCTGATACATTACTCAGAAATAAAAACAAAGCAGGCGGAATTACACTACCAGACCTCAGGCTGCACTATAAATCAATAGTGATCAAAACAGCATGGTACTGGCACAAAAACAGAGAGGTAGATGTATGGAACAGAATAGAGAACCAAGAGATTAACCCAGTTACTTACCATTATTTGATCTTTGACAAGGCAATTAAAAAACATTCAGCGGGGAAAAGATCCCCTACTTAACAAATGGTGCTGGGTGAACTGGCTGGCAACCTGTAGAAGACTGAAACTGGACCCACACCTTTCACGATTAACTAAGATAGACTCTCACTAGATTAAAGATTTAAACTTATGACATGAAACTATAAAAATGCTAGAAGAAAGTGCAGGGAAAACTCTTGAAGAAATCGGCTTGGGCGAATATTTTATGAGGAGGACCCCCGGGGCAATTGAAACAGCATCAAAAATACACTACTGGGACCTGATCAAACTAAAAAGCTTCTGCACAGCCCAAAACACAGTAAGTAAAGCAAACAGACAGTTCTCAGAATGGGAGAAGATATTTGCAGGTTATGTCTCCGACAAAGGTTTAATAACCAGAATCCACAGAAAACTCAAACGTATTAGCAAGTGTCACGACCCCTAAGGCTCTGGTCTCGGTGGCTGCAGGAAGGAACCAGGCGTGACATGGATTAGAAGTACAAGCTTGCAGGAGGCGAGCTAACCTTAAGTGCAGGGTAGCCCAGAGCCCCCTCTGCAATGGCTATTTATTAAGGTTATGTACAACATGTGTGGAGAGTTAAGGGCATGACATGCACAACAGGTGTAGAGAGTTGCATGCATAAGGATTCCCACTTGCTCTTTCCTCAAATACTCTTTCCCCACGTGTTCTTTCCCCACAACCCTCATGAAGAACTACAAAGCATCAATGTTTAACACATGTTTACTAGTGAGTGACTGATCTTATCTCATCCTGGAACACTGAGTTACTTGGGGGACTGCCCCCAGGTCACAAAACGTCTCTAGGCTTGCCAGGAGACTGTCCCATTCCCAGCATTTCCTTTTAATGTGATAAGAATCAGTAATTATCCTTTGCAAGCATGGTGTCCATTCCTCTACAAGCAAGAACAAGTGATCCCATCTCAGGTTGGGCAAGGGACTTGAAGAGAAACTTCTCTGAAGAAGACAGGTGCACGGCCTGCAGACACATGAAAAAATGCTCATCATCCTTAATCATCAGAGAAATGCAAATCAAAACTACTTTGAGATATCATCTAACTCCACTAAGATTACCCCACATTACAAAATCCCAAAACCAGAGATGTTGGCATGGATGTGGAGAAAAGGGAACACTTCTACACTGCTGGTGGGAATGCAAACTAATATGTTCCTTTTGGAAAGATGTTTGGAGAACACTTAGAGATCTAAAAATAGACCTGCCATTCGATCCTACAAATCCTCTACTAGGTATATACCCAGAAGACCAAAAATCACATTATAACAAAGATTTTTGTACCAGAATGTTTAGTTGCAGTCCAATTCGTAATTGCTAAGTCATGGAAGAAGCCCAAGTGCCCACTGACCCATGAATGGATCAATAAATTGTGGTATATGTGCACCATGGAATATTATGCAGCCTTAAAGAAAGATGGAGACTTTACCTCTTTCATGTTTACATGGATGGAGCTGGAAAATATTTTTCTTAGCAAAGTATCTCAAGAATGGAAGAAAAAGTATCCAATGTACTCAGCCCTACTATGAAACCAGTTTATAGCTTGAAAGCTATAACCCAATTATAGCCCAAGAAGAAGGAGAAAGGGGAGATGGAGGGGAGGGGAGGAAGGAGGATGGGTGAAGGGAGGGTGATTGGTGGGACCACACCTAAAGTGCATCTTACAAGGGTACATGTGAAGTTTACTAGATGTAGAATATAAATGTCTAAACACAGTAACTGGAAAAATGCTATGAAGGCTATGTTAACCAGTTTGATGAAAATATTTCAAATTGTATATAAAACCAGCACATTATACCCCATGATTGCATTAATATACACAGCTATGACTAAATAAAATAAAGAAACAGGGGTATGTTATGTGTAATATTCTCAAGAAGGTGTAACATCCTGTACAAATTTCATACCTGAATGTAGAAGAACACAAGTGACAAGGATGATACAAGTATTGAAAGAAAACATCACACAAACACAAAATGAAGAATATATATTTTTGCAATGGTGGGGAAGAGGAACTGTATTCTTCAAAAACATTCCAGCCCCAGCCAAAAATTGCAACAACAACAACAAAAACATTATCATAAAAGATGAAGTACATAGAAATGCTCTAGATTAAAGGAAACTAAAGACTCACAACAATTAAATGTAATGCCTGACTCCAGATTGGATCCGGGGCAGAATAAAAATGCTATAAAGGACATTATTAACACCTGACAAAATTGGAATACAGATTGCATATTAGATAAAAGCATTGTGTTAATGTAAATTTATGAAGTTGGTAATTATTCTAAAGACATATGTCTCCATCCTTAGAGCAAAGGGATGCATTTAATCATGACATATGTAACTTAGGTCCAAATGGTTCCCCCAAATAATTTAAGGAGAGGGAACAAATGTTAAAACAGAGTAAAATATTAGCCTCAAATATAAGCTTCTTAAGACATCTAACATATTATGTTACTCCCCTGGGTAAAGGGTTCCAGAGCTTTTTAATGTCCACGGAGTAAAATCCAAATTCCTTATCCAAACCCACCAGGCCAGTGTGATTGAGCTCCGGGTGGCCTTCCTGTCATTACTACATGACCTCCACACCCTGCAACCCCACTTGCTAGTTCATACAACTCGTAAGTGCTTGGGTACATCCCACCCTCTTCTGTGTCTGTGATTTCACACATTCCGAGTCTATATTAAAATCTTCTGCCCCCTCTTAATCTCTGACTTCTTTACACCCTAGTCGTTTTGGCTTACATGCTGCCTCCCCACTCTATGTAAGGTAGCCCTGCCCCCATTCTCCGTCCGTATCTTTTAGTGTCTTTTCCCTATATTACTATTGTTATTTGTTTGCCAACTTGACTTTTTTCTAATCCTACTTGCACCTCTTTCCGGGAGTAGGGACGTTATCTGTCTGATTCACCATTATTCTACCTCATGCACCCTGCACAAAGTGGGCAGCCAAATAAAGAAACTATGGGAGTAAAAATGGCCTGCAGCAGGACTACGCAGTCAGTCAAAAGATCAGTGGTTGGCAGAGGCTGAGGGGAGGGACGGATGAATAGGCAGAGTGCAGAGGGTGTTTAAGGTGGTGAAACCGTCCGTGTGATGCACTAATGGTGAACACCTGTTATTACGTATTTGTCCAAACCCATTGAATGTACACCACCCAGATGCAACCCTCACAGAAACTAAGGACTTTGGGCAAAAATGTTGTATCAGTGGAGGTGCAATGATTGTAACAAATGTGTCTGGAAGTGATGCTGATGGCAGGAGGTATATGGGAACCCCACTTCTCTAAAAATAGTCTGTTTTTCTTGTGTGTGTGTGTTTTAATGACCTGAGAGACTACAAAAAAGCCACAGGATGGCACTGTTTCTCTCAGAAGTTTCAATGAGGGCTGTGTTCACAGAAATTGCTGATGCTGAAGAACATAGCAGGGATTCTGTGACTGTCTCTGCCCCAGTTCTTCACAAAGCTCAAAGTGCTTCACAGCACTGTCCTGGCCCAGCCCCAGGTCTGTACTTGCAATGGGTGTGGGGTTTTTGTTTTTGTTTTTGAGACAGAGCCTCAAACTGTCACCTTGGGTAGAGTGCCGTGGCATCACAGCTCACAGCAACCTCCAAATCCTGGGCTCAAGCAATTCTCCTGCGTCTGCCTCCCAAGTAGCTGGGACTACAGGTGCCTGCCAAAACTCCTGGCTATTTTTTGGCTGTAGCCATCATTGTTGTTTGGCGGGCCTGGGCTGGATTTGAACCTGCCAGCTCAGGTGTATGTGGCTGGCACCTTAGCCTCTTGAGCCACAGTGTTTTTAGATGTAGTTTTTCTTATTCAGGCACGGGGAGGCCAACAGATGAGGAGATGAGTGCTACAAGCTAGCTTGTTACTCAGCTCCCGAGAGGAGGTGGCACCAGGTAGGTCAGGAGATAGAGGGACCAGGAGGAAACATGGGCACGAGCCTTATTGTGGTTTCCGTGGGAAGGAAGTGGTGAGGCAGAGTAAGCAAGTTTAGGACTGGCTAGTTTGAATAATTTCAGGGCTCTGGGCAATACTAGCTGTCACTAGTGTTGGGTACCAGGCCCTTGGAGTGATTAGGTAGCCCAGAGTGCAGACAGCCTTTCTCCTCCTGGAAAGTGGTACAGGTAGGATTAGAAAAAAGTCAAGTTGACAAATAACAATAATAATGTAGGGAAAAGATACCAACAGAATGGGGGCAGGGCTACCTTTCATAGAGTGGGGAGGTGGCATGTAAGCTAAAACTACTTGGGTGAAAAGAAGTCAGATATTGTTATATGATAAAGGAGGCGGGTGCTTGGGGAGCAGGCTCCGAGTTGTTTGGTTTGCATAGGAAAGGCAGGCTCCAGGCGAGTCCTTTGCTAACTCTGGGAATTGGTCAACCTGGGAAGGGTAGTGTCTGCAGGGTCGGCAAGGCCCAGACCCTATGGTGAACATGATGAAGTGTAGGGACAAAGTTATTCTCTCTAGGTCACACACAAGGTCAGAAGCAAAGCCAGCAAAAGTTATTACTTACAGTTACTACGACCTGGCCATGCAAAGGAGCTTTGATCTTCTGAAAAGTAAATCTTCCACACAGATGCTACAGAAAAGGTTTATTTGCCAAGAACTTTACCATGACCACATTGGTTATGATAATATTTTCCCCAGTTTCCTAACTGGAAAAAAATAAGAAATATGTGAGCTTCTTTAAATCACTTTTTATCTGTACATGGTCTTAAAGAGGAAAGACACAGGCACTGTGAGTGGGAGAAGGGCCCCCATGCCATAACTCACTCGGATCCACCCCTGGGGAAAAACAGGGCTGAGGCACTGGACAGATGGGGCCCAGGAGTGTGCTGAGGGTGCTCCAGGGCCTGCCAGGTGCCAGGCAGGTGTAAACGAAGGCTGGCTCTGAGCGATTGTATTAGTATCTGCACAATCCGTAGGGAGGCATCGCTTTTGGCGGCAACCTCCCTGAGCTGACCATAATCCCTTTTCCTAATCTGGTTTCATTAAGTGGGCACGAGGCTTGGATCAGAAGAGAGAGGTCATTTATGGATTGAATTATTTAACCAAGTGATCACTTGCAAGTTTTTGAGTTTCTAAAACAGAAAGGAACTATGTTACTAAGAAGGAGAATGCAGCACCCAGGGGTGTCTGACCCAGGGCCTGAGAGCCATGTGCTAACTTATCGGGGCCCTGTTTTTGCTTATTTGTGGTGGCAGATATTGCAAAAAGTATGCGCAGACCTTTTGTTTTGCTCATCGTTATCTTTAGTGTCCAGATATTTAATGTGTGGCCTGAGGCAACTTTTATTCTTCCAATTTGCTGCAGAGAAATAAAAGGGGGTATAGGACACCCAGGCTAGACAGTTTAATAAAACTACAACACCTATTGAACAACTGACATTACCTATTTTTCTTCACTATCAATAGCTCTCCTGCACAGCACAGTGGCTAACCCCAACTACGGTATTGAAAGTCCAGAGAGAGATGACGGCACAGTCCCTGCTGCATCTTTCTAGCTTACGATGGAGCCTCTGAGCACAGTATATTCGTAATGCTGAAAACGAACATTTGGTTGATTAAAGATGGATAAAACACCTAAATCTAAGGCATAAAACAGTAAAAATTCTTGAAGAAAGTATAAGGAAAATACTTGAAGGTATAGGTCTGGGGAAAAACTTTATGAAGAAGACTCCAGTGGCAATTGGAACAACAACAAAACAAACAAGTGGGACTAAATTAAACCGAATAGCTTCTGTACTACCAAGGAGACAACAACCAAAGCAAATAGACAACCATCAGAATGAGAAAAGATATTTGCATATTATGAATCCGAAATAAAAGCTTGATAACTAGGATCTACAGAGAACTCAAATTAATTGACTTAAAAAGAGCCAACCATGGGCGGCGCCTGTGGCTCAGTGAGTAGGGCGCCAGCCCCATATGCTGAGGGTGGTGGGTTCAAACCCAGCCCCGGCCAAACTGCAACCAAAAAAAATAGCTGGGCGTTGTGGCGGGCGCCTGTAGTCCCAGCTGCTCGGGAGGCTGAGGCAAGAGAATCGCGTAAGCCCAAGGGTTAGAGGTTGCTGTGAGCCGTGTGACGCCACGGCACTCTACCCGAGGGCGGTACAGTGAGACTCTGTCTCTACAAAAAAAAAAAAAAAAAAAAAAAAAAAAAAAGAGCCAACCATCCCTTAGATCAATGAGCAAGAGAGAGGAATAGAACCTTATCTAAAGAAGACAGATGAATGGCTAAAAAACATGAAAAGATGATCATTGTCCCTAATTATCAGAGAAATGCAAATCAAAACCACCCTGGAGATATCACCTAACCCTAGTGAGAATGGCTCACATCACAGTCTCAAAGCTGCAGATGCTGGTGTGGATGTGGAGAGAAGGGAACACTTTTACACTGCTGGTGGGACTGCAAACCAATACAACATTTTTGGAAGAAAGTATGCTTTTTGGAAGGAAGTATGGACAACCCTCAAAGAACTCAAACTAGACCTTCTATTTGACCCTGCAATCCCATTACTGGGCATCTACCCAGAAAGAAAAAAATCATTTTATCATAAGGACATTTGCACTAGACTGTTTGTTACAGCTCAGTTTACAATCAGCAAATTGTGGGAACAACCTAACTGCCCACAGATCCAGGAATGGATTGACAAGCTGTGGTATATGTATACCATGGAATACTATCCAGCCACAAAAAAAGATGGAGACTTTACAGCCTTTGTATTAACCTGGATGGAGTAGAAACCCATCACAAGAATAGTAAAGCATCACAAGAATGAAGAAGCAAGAATTCAATGTACTAAATTCTGATATGAGGACAATTGATGCTAGTACACGGCAGGGAGTGGGGATATGGGGGAGGAGAGAGAGGGAAAGGGGGAAGGGGAGGGGTCACGATGTGTGACACACCTCTTGGGGGAGGGACCCAATTATAAGACGGACTTTACCCACATAAGCAAGTGGTGTAACCTGGTTCTCTGTATCCTCAATGTATCCCCAAAAATAAAATAACAAGAAAATAATTATTTGGTGGCAGCAGGGAGGACTTTGGGGAAATGGTTATTTGGGATTGAAAGTAAGAATTGAACAGGGGTTAGCCAGACTACATTTCTTGGATTGTCTTTTGAAGTTTACTGCTGTGAAGGATTAATGAGCACAGCTCAATCCTCTCTGGACAAGAAGGGCAGCACTGTGGCCCCCTGGGTTTAATCCGGAGCTTTCCTGCTTCCTGCAGATCTATCGTAATTCCAGATGGCAGGGATAGCTTTGTTTCCAGGTGTCCCTGTGGTGCGGATGTTGTCCAGGGAAGACCCCAAGCAGCAAAGCCCTGGAGGGAGAGACTTCCCCAGCTCCCCACATGCCGGGATGTTTGAAAGAGGAGCCAAGTCTTGGTTTTACTACTGTGAAGCGAAGACACAGACAGAAAAGGAAAAGAGGAACCGGGGGCTGTCAGAGACCTCAGTGAGTTACAAAGAGAAGATCCTGAGGGAATTCTGCCTGGGCCGGGTGCTGCAGCGCCTGGTATGTGATGGTGTCTTCTCCTTGCACGAGTACAGGGATATCCTCTCGCAGGCCTGCTATCCCAAGAGAGTGGACTGTTTTCTCCTGAAGCTTTTTTCCAAAGGTGCAGGTGCGTTCTGCACTTTCTGCTCTCATCTGGAGGAATTCTGCCCTTACTTGCTTACCTGCTTTTTTCTTTATTACCAAGGTAAGAACATGGTTTGCTCTGACAAGTAGTAAACTTTGTGATGTTGTAACCAACATGTCAGGTGCCCCAGCCACACTGTATAATCGTGAGTTTCAACACAGCATTGATTTTTATTTTAATACAACTATCCAATCCTTCTCTCTCAACTTTCATGGTACAGAAGTAAACGTCTGTGTTGCCAAATAAAACCTCACACAGCCCCAGACACAAACTGAGGGATGATTTCTAATCACCTACTAGAAAGATTTATACCTTTCTTGTTTTAATGAGGACTTTTAAGTGGTAAGCGTAAAATATCAATAGGTTAAGGAAGATAGACTGAGCTTTCATTCTGCAGATGAAGGCACAGAGATGGTCATAGTTCCTTAAAATGTTAGAGTGACTGTAAGATCCAGTAATTCCAGACCTAGGTATATCCCCAAAATATTGTTGAAACCTATGTATATTATACAATATTTAAAAATATTATAAAAATTAGCTGGGCATGGTGGCAGACGCCTATAGTCCTGGCTTCTTAGGAAGCTGAGGCAGGAGGATCACTTAAGTATAAGAGTTTGAGGTTCCTGTGAGCTGTGATAATGCCACAGCACTGTATCCAGGGTGACAGAGTGAGATTGTGTCTCCAAAAAAAAAATCAAAAAGCATATCCACACAAAAACATGTGTGAGAATGTTTGTAGAAGCATTATTTATAAAAGCCCAAACATATCCACACAAAAACCTGTGTAAGAATGTTTGTAGGAGCGTTATTTATAAAAGCCAAAAAGTAGAAACAGCCCAAATGCCCATCAGCTGAGTGATTATGAAACATATCATATCTAGATAATGGGATATTAGTCTGTCGTAAATCACTGACAGTCACAAAATGCCACATACTGTATGATTCCACTTATATAAAATGTCCAGAATAGGTAAATCCATAGAGACAAAAAGTAGATTCTTGGTTGCCACGGGCTGGAAGTAGGAGGAGACGGGGCGTTACTGCTAATGGGAAAGGGGATTTTTTGTGAGATAATCAAAATGCTGAAATTAAATTGCACACACTTGTGACTATACTAAAAGCTACAGAGCAGTATACTTTAAAAGGGTGAGTTTTATGGTATGTGCATTATAAATAAAGCTATTATTTAATAAAACAAAGTAGGATGGAAGTCTTCCTGGCTGTTTCTCTTCTCCCAGTCTTCCAAAGAGAGCCCTTTTAGGATTGTGGTCATGAATTATAGGTTAATTGTAAATGGTCCCATTTAGTAAAATGGTCAATCCACTGAAAAAGTCAATTGGTGAAAGTGAATATTTATAAGTGGTTTCTTACATGACTTGAGGTTGTAATGTAAAATAAATTTATCAGAGAAATATTTGATTATCTATTCATTTATAATTCAATACAACTTTATAACATCTCTACTGTGCCTGAGGCACTATGGTAAACAACTCCTTTATTTTTTTATTTTTTATGCAATCCTTTATTTTTATTATCACATCCTTTATTGTTATTTAATATCTATCACACATTAAAAAAACTTAGATAAATATCTTTTACAATACAATTTAAAATTCTGATGAGCAAAAAATAGCCTGAACATAATAACCATTTAACTTTCTAGGTAAGGGGCATTTACAGAGTAAGTTTGTTTGTTTGCTTAAGTTTGCTTGCAAAGAAATAATCTTTACTGAGGAGGAGAAAGAGAAAGAGGGAAAAGGACCAGATGGCATTTTAGCAATATCTTGCTATTTTAATTCTTGGAAACATTCTGAAATATAAGTGTCAAAATGTTAAGTTGAAAACAGATATCTATTATATTAATTTCTATACTCTTTTGCATATTTGAAAATGTATTCAAGTAAAAATAAAAATCTTTGATTTGTAAAAGAAATAATATGATTGTGGTATTGACATATATAATATATGATAAAATTTTAAAGAACTATACAACCACCATAAAAAATGAGTGCCTGTAAAACTAGTTCTCTCCAAATAATGCCTGTACTTTAGTATCCTGCCTGTATCAGTTTCCCAGTTTTGATAATTGTAAGAAGGTTATGTAAAACGTTATTACCATGTGAGGAAGCTGAATGAAACCATACTATTTTTGCAACATCTATATGAGTCTAAAACTGCTCAAAAATAAAAAGTTCTGTAAAAAAAATAGCAATGACATTATCAAAATTTAACTAGAGAGATTGGTTTTAAATTAAAAAAAAATTCTAAAATGCTCAAGTTCTTTTGCCACCTGAATGTCATAGCAATGGCATAGAATTGGTGTTTTAGGCTAATTTTTCTTTTCTTTTCTTTTCTTTTTCTTTTTTTTTTTTGCAGTTTTTGGCCAGGGCTGGGTTTGAACCCACCACCTCCGGCATATGGGGCCAGTGCCCTACTCCTTTGAGCCACAGGTACGGCCCATAGGCTAATTTTTCTAAGTGATTCCCTAGGTCGTAGTTCCATGCTATTAAGCAAGTTCTTTATAAAGGCTGAAGTCTACACCTGTGTTCAATGAGACTTGTCTTCTGTGGGCCCCTGAAAGAGGCTGATTTATGAAGAGCTGTAATAACATCACAAAGAAATTCATTTCCTCTCACTCTAGGACTAGACTCAGCTCATATAAATGCCAAGGAGTTCTTGGAGTTCTGGCAATACAAAAAGGGCCCAGAGCCAGCTGCCATCATTAGAAAAACATACTATTAAATACTGGTGTCCTAAAGCAAGAAGGTTCCAAGTTAACAGTTCTGCTGCAGAGTGTACCACAGAGGGCAAAATTATCTCCATGGTCCAAAGCTCTTCACTAGCTAGTGATATTCACGGAGCCCAGAAGTGCCACACCGTCTCTTCAAGTTTTATGTCTTTATTTTATTTTATTATTTGAGACAGAGTCTCACTTTGTTGCCCTCAGTAGAGTGCTGTGGCTCTCACAGCTCATAGCAACCTTAAACTCTTGGGCTTAAGCGATCCTCTTGCTTCAAGTAGCTGGGACTACAGGTGCCTGCCACATCACCTGGCTATTTTTGTTATTGTTGTAGTTGTCATTGTTGTTTGGCAGGCCCAGGCTGGGTTTGAACCCGCTGGCTCCGGTGTATGTGGCTGGTGCCCTAGCCATTGAGCTACAGGCACTGAGCCTTTTTTAAAAAATATTTTTTTTGGTGGATGGGGGCTGCCTTCCAGGGTCTGAGGGAGTGAAGACATGACAGAGGCAAGTAAACACAGGTGGGGAAGGCGCGGGCAGGGAGAATTAGGAGCTGAGTGGAATGGGCTTTGAATATGGAAAGGGACCCACAGAAGGTTTTGACTGGGAACCATCAGTTCCCTGATAATGACAATCTCCTCTTATGACTGCTGGGAGGAGGGGTAAGAGGCTTATGGGGGGAAAAGGTGTCAGAAGTGTTGAACCAGGTGTCTGGTGAGGTGCTATCTAAGTAAGGAAGACACTTAGTGGTGATACTTCATGGTGAGTTTTATTATTTTATTTTTTTATTTATTTATTTATTTATTTATTTATTTATTTATTTATTTATTTATTTGAGACAGTGTCTCACTATGTTGCCCTGGGTAGAGTGCTGTGGTGTCACAGCTCACAGCAACCTCAAGTGCTTGGGTTTAAGCGATTCTCCTGCCTCAGCCTCCCAAGCAGCTGGGTCTACAGGCGCCCACCACAACACCTGGCTCTTTTTTGGCTGGAGTTTGGCAGGCCCGGGCTGAATTTGAACCCGCCAGCTGCACTGTATGTAGCTGGCACCTAGCCACTGAGCTACAGGCACTGAGCCCATAGTGAGTTTTTAAAAGTCAGCAGAACCTCCCTGTGATTCTAATTTCCTGAGCCCAAGAGAAACCAAACCCAAACCCAGCCTCAAGATGCACATCCTTGGCTCACGAAGAAGCCACATCTGAAAGAGATTCTGGTGCCTTCTTTCTTCCTGTTTCCATGAAACCCATTTTGAAATATTGCAAAAAACTGGGGATTTCTTTCCAAGTCCCCATAATCAGAAAAATACCAGCATGTGCTTTTGAAAAAGGGCCACTCAATTCTTAACCAAGACAAGAAATTACAGTAAAACCTCCATACTTGACCACCTCTTTAAGTTGACCTAATTTTCATAGACTGGACATGTGTCACATGACGTATCACACAGTAGGCCTAGTGCCTGACGTTGACTACTGGGTGTGTTTGGGTGGTCAGTTTACAGAGGCTCTACTGGGTTTACTTTGAGAAACAGATAATGATTCATTTTTCAATGAACTAATGGATGTTTGCTCAGAAAAATGTAACCCAAATAAGGTTTATCCTTCTATATGTAATTTAGCATAGCCAAATCTCCAGCAACATATCGTTATAACTTTAGAAAAGAAAGGCAATGATAAGTAGATAAGCTTACGTTCCTGCTGTAAATGTGATGTTTATGTTATAATGCAGAACAAACCCTAAGGCTCTTACAAGATGCACCTACTGCAGAAGAAAAAGCAAGGCTTGGAACTCAGCCTGGACTGAGCAGGGCCCTGGACGCTGAAGATCAAGAACTAAGTCTTCAATTATGTGACAAGTATGTTAACATTCTCAGAGTGTTCGCAATCTTAAAGTACTATGCTTTTATTTTTCGTTTCTTCATCCCCTATTCTGGTTCCACAGTGTCTGTCTTTCAGC
Source organism: Nycticebus coucang (assembly GCF_027406575.1). NCBI lineage: Eukaryota > Metazoa > Chordata > Mammalia > Primates > Lorisidae > Nycticebus > Nycticebus coucang. The sequence goes on from NW_026515583.1 coordinate 170,552, forward strand.
CACTTACAAATAGTTTTGCTAATGCCCATGCTTTCTAGCACCTGGTCAGGCCAGTGTGTGATTTCTGTTTCTACTGTAGCACAAGACGAATGGTGCTTTGGAAACCACCATTCAACTGTAGGCAGTTGATACTGTTGAAGTGTAAAGCTGATGATGGTCCTTAGACTTCGCTCTTTGTTGGAGCTCAAAACAGGATGGTACTCTGAATTCAGAACATCCCATGTTCAGTCGTAGAATTCTAAAAACCTAAATAGGGGTTGTAAATTGACCAGTGGTCCTGTAAAATGTGTGTTAATATTTCTCCCAAGGAAAAAAATGCTGTGAATTCCTAATGAGACATTCTGGGGTTACTCCAATGTAAATGGCCACCATCTGCTCTTTCGGTTCATGAATTACATGTTGGGGGCCAGATCAAAACTTGAACTGTGGCAAACCTTTAAGGCCATTGGCTCATGTAAGTTCCCTAGGGGGAAGAATTTGCATAAAATGAGAACTCAAAGCAACCATCAAAATGTTCCCTACACCATTCAATGTCCCTCCCACCTCTAAGGCATGAAATGGGGTGTCAATTGCTGGTATGTAAGCCTTCAGTTTTCTTTTCTTTTCTTTTTTTTTAATTAAGTCAAATACCCATAGATCATGAATACATTTATGCATATGTGGGGTACAACGTGTTGGGTTTTTTTTTAATATACAATCTGACATGGTTAGATCAAACCAATCAACATAGCTTTCACCTCATTTACTTGATTATTGTGTTAAGACATTTATGTTCTACACTTGACAGATTTGACTTGTACCCTTGACATATGCTCCATAGGTGCGGTCCCATCATTTACCCTCCTTCTATCAAACCTCCCCCCTCCCCTCCCTTCCCACTCCATTTCTCTCCTTCATCCTGGGCTATAGTTGTGTTCTATCTTTCATAAGAAAGTGTGAGTAAATATAAGTAGGTTTCCTAGAAGTACTGAGTACATTGGATACTTTTTCCTCCATTCTTGAGATACTTTATGCAGAAGAATATGTTCCAGGTCCCTCCATGTAAACATAAAGCCTTAAAGATGGTAAAGGCTCCATCTTTTTTAAGGCTGCATAGTATTCCATGGTATACATATACCACAATTTATTAATCCATTCATGGGCCAATGGGCATTTGGGCTTCTTCCATGACTTGGCTATTACGAGCCTTCAGTTTTCTTTAAATTTGCTTATGGGCTCGTAAGTATCTAAGAGATGGTAATCAGTAAGTATTGTAGAAAAGCACACAAGTCAATATCTACTGCATATAAATCTAATACTCAGGATATACCAATAACCAATCTAATACTCAGGATATACCAATACCAATGTATCAAAAGATGATACAAATCACATTGAATACCTCTTATAATTACAGAAGTCAAACATGACTTGAGTATTACAAATTTAAGACAGTTTTTTCCTTTTTTAAAGTGTATATACACTTTTTTGGCACCCCGTGTATATTTAATTTTACCTTTAAGCAGGCTTGTTATTATAGATAGGCACTTGGGTCCCCATTATCACAGTCTATTCACCGAGATAGTGCACAGCCTGCTTTCCAGCCTTTCTCTTGTTGGGTGGAGAACCATGTAGTCTCGGGACAAAGGTGTCAGAGATCCCTGAGCCTGACCTGAGTGGACGTGGGTTTCCCGCGATGGCAGGTCCTCCTGCAGGGCCAGGAGTCTTTCACTGGTTCAGGCGTGAGCCCCTCTATGGAGAACATGACACCCTGCCAGCCTGTCCAGGAACAGTTCCTACTATAGGATGGGCTGCAGATGCCGCTGGGATTTGACAACCACGTAATTCTATTTCTTTTCCCCACCTACTTCTTGCTCTCAGTGCAGAGAAAGGGAAGCATCTCGTTTATATATAAACATAATACACAGAGAGGGAGATTTATTTTAAGGAATTACCTCATGTGATTATGGGAACTGGCAAGTTTGGAAAAGCCAGCAAGTTAGAAATTCAGGTAAGCATTAATGTTGCAGTCAGTCTTGAATCTGAACCTTATGGGGCAGCAGGCTGGAAACCCAGGCAGGGTTTCGACATGGCAGTCTTAAAGAGAATCCCTTGCGGGCGGCGCCTGTGGCTCAGTCAGTAAGGTGCCGGCCCCATATACCGAGGGTGGTGGGTTCAAACCCGGCCCCGGCCAAACTGCAATCAAAAAATAGCCAGGCATTGTGGCGGGCGCCTCTAGTCCCAGCTACTCAGGAGGCTGAGGCAGGAGAATCACTTAAGCCCAGGAGTTGGAAGTTGCTGTGAGCTGTGTGAGGCCACGGCACTCTACCCAGGGCCATAAAGTGAGACTCTGTCTCTCCAAAAAAAAAAAAAAAAAAAGAGAGAGAGAGAATTCCTTGCTCAGGAAACAGTCTTTGCTTGTAAGGACCTTCTCCTGGTTGTATAAGGCCTGCACATATTCTGGAGGGCAACCTACTTTACTCAAAGTCCACTGATTTACATATTAATCAGATCTAAAAAATACTTTCACAGCTACCTATAGATTGGTGTTTGACCAAACAGCTGGGCACCACAGCTGAGCCAAGTTGACACATAAAATGAAGGATCACAAGTGTTGTATTGCCTTGGATGTATTGCCTTGGACAAGCTGCTTAAGCTTTCTGTGCCTCAGATTCTCATCTGGAAATTGAGGCTAATGCTCCAAATTACTCTATGGCCGGCACTCCAAGCACTTTGAGCGCTTAGAGTAATTGAATCAACACTCCACAAGCTTTATTTTCCTATGTAGCTCCTCTTTACTCTGATAATTCAGACAATTGTCCAATCCAAAGATTTCAGAATTTTCTCTATGCAGCTAGTCCCTGAATACTAGGCATGCTGATTAAGCTCATCCCAGCACTACCTCTGCACCCAGTTTGCCTGGGCCTGATTCTGCATCACTCCCCAGGAGTACCTGAGATCTGTGTTCCGAATTAACAAACACAGTGGATCGTCTCAGATTCTTACTTTCTGTCTTATATGAAAACGTGATATCTTAATTATTATTCTTTTTATTAATTTTTTTTGGAATTTTTTAATTAATATTTTATTATTTATTTATTTAAGAGACAGTGTCTCACTCTGTCACCCTCGGTAGAGTGCTGTGGCATCACAGCTCACAGCAACCTCCAGCTCTTGGGTTTAGGCGATTCTCTTGCCTCAGCCTCCCGGGTAGCTAGGACTACAGGCGCCCACCACAACACCCGGCTATTTTTTGTTGCAGTTTGGCCAGGGCTGGGTTCGAACCCACCACCCTCGGTATATGGGGCCGGTGCCCTACTCACTGAGCCACAGGCACTGCCAAAAAAATACTATATTTTTAAAAAACTATTTTTATTTATTTACTTCTTCAGAGATGGGGTCTCACTCTGTTGACCAGGCTGGAGCACAATGGTGTGATTGTAGCTCACTACAGCCTCAAATTCTTGGGTTCAAGTGATCCTCCCACCTCAGACTGTCAAAGCAGTGGGATTAAAAGAGTGAGCTGCTGGCCGGGCACGGTGGCTCACGCCTGTGATCCTGGCACTCTGGGAAACCGAGGCAGGTGGATTGCTTGAGCTCAGAAATTTGAGACCAGCCCGAGCAAGAGTGAGATCCCATTTCTACTAACAGTAGGAAAAACTAGCTGGGCTTAGTGGTGCACACCTGTAGTCCCAACTACTCAGGAGGCTAAGCCCAGGAGTTTGAGGATTCTGCGAGCTATGATACCATGGTACTCTACCCAGGATGAAGGAGTGAGACTGGCTAAAAGAAAAAAAAAAAGTGATCTACAGTGCCCAGCCTTATTATTCCTTAATACATCTTACCTATTTCTGAGTCCTAACCTAGATCCTTCTTTCTTCTCCCTTTTTTTTCAGTACCCCTACCCCAAGGATGGTGTGGTGGTTAATTTTATGTTTCAACTAAGCTGGGCCCAGATCTTTGGTCAAATATTCTTGGGGGGAGGTGGGTAGAGGGAAGGGGATAGGTGGGATTACACCAGCGGTGCATCTTACAAGGGTATATGTGAAACTTGGTAAACGGTCTGTGAAGCTAGTGACTGATGCTCCATGATTATATCAATGTACACAGCTATGATTTAATAAAAAATATATATATATACCATTCTTGATATTTCTGTCAAGTTTTTTTGGATGAGATTATTACGCTTATGCGTGTATGTGTATATGTATATGTGTGTGTGTATGTATGTGTGTATATGTGTATGTGTATATGTGTGTGTGTATGTGTGTGTGTGTGTGTGTTCTCTTTCCCAGGAGAATCCAGACTAGTGCAGATGGAAAGAACAGTCCTCAAATCATTGCTCTATGCTGGACCCTAAGAAAGCTGGACCCAGGGCTGGGGTCCAAAGTAGCCTCCCTGTTGTAGCTTTCTTTGTTCACGTTTCTAAGGCTTTCGGTCTTCTGATTCCTGGAGAGGGTAATTTCCCCCAACCCCCAAGACTTACATCTGCCACCAACTATTCTCTTAGGGTCTGCATTGATGTGGGTGCCCCTGGGGCAAAACATGTACTGGACAGTCTAGGAGCAGAGACCTGTGTCCTCCCTCCCATGCCCCCATCTTCAGTCTAAGTCCCAGAGCTATTTCCCTTGAAAGTTTAAAACGAAGCTAATACTGTTGCTACACATCCATTTTCCAAGGAACTATTACTGCCGACCCTGCCTAAATTCCTAGGTTGGCTCTTGGGTCTCCATAGCTACTTGTGTTCTTACCAGCATTAAGCGACCATGAATCTCCCAGTCTCTTCTTCCCTTTATTCTCATGCATATTTTCTCTCTGACTTCACTGTCTTTTTCTAGCCCCAGATTCTAAACAGGGTGTCCCGTGTTTAGAACTGTGCTGGAGGGCATGCAGAGAACATGGCCTGCCAGGACCATACCTGAACATTCTGTCTGCATTGGTTTTTACATCACCACTTCCTCTGAGTTCACGGTTTACTGCTAACAATGTGCATACTTCCTTGGCTTTACTTGAAGAACATAGTTAAAATTTTGCTATAGTATTTAAGTTTGTAGATTCACCCACAGGGTACATAATGTAAACCCATTTGTTCCTAAAAAACAACCTGCAACAACATATAGATTTTTTTCTGCATCAGTGAAACTTTGGTCTCAAATTGTAATCAATGTAGTCATCGCATACTCATGTGGAAATACAGTCCTGTGAAAAATGAACCTCATTGAGTTATTGTATCACACTAGAAATGACAGTGTGGCATTATTAAATAGCTAGATGATCAGTTCTTAAATATGCCTCAAGAGAAGCGTGATAATACACAAAATGCCAAAAGGTTTTATATTTGGGCTGTGAGTCACTGGTGCCCGCATCCCTGATGTGGCTTCAAAAGGAGGTTGGGAAGGTTTCTTTCCTTAATGGGCTTTGTCACACTGACATTAAAATCAACTTTGATTCCACTGGCTATCAGAAGAAATGTCCAAATTGCACAGACACCTGCTGTCGTTGTGAAAGCCCCTTCCGGGACTTCTGTGTGGGACCACGTGCCCTCTGCACATCCTTGAGCTCACCATTGAAAGACCAGGCAACAGGGAACATGACCTCTCCCTCATGACGTGTTGCAAATGTCAGCCGGAAGAAAGCCAAGTCCCTCCAAGGGAGGCAGTCCCACTCGCAGGCGGGACTCAGTTTCAGAAAACCTGTGGCGGTGGCTTTGTGGTTTTTTTCTCTTCATTCCATGAAGGCCTAGAGAGATTGAAGTTAACTGGGACACAGCAGACATTTGCTTTTTCTCCTTTCTTTGCTCTTAGCTGTCAAAGCAGAAGACAAACCTCTTGCTCACAGAAGCACACAATGAAGAAAAAAAAATGAAGGAGCAGGAAAAGCATAACTGATTTAAAGCTTCATCGAGGGGAATGAACTCAATTGTGAAGGCCAGTGAATAAATCTGAGAGGCTTCAGCTCCTCCCACTCCTGTTGTTATGAATTCACCAAGGCAACAGTGTCCAGGACTCAGGCAGGATCCACCAATGAGAAGGTGGCGGCTGTGGCCCTGAAGATGCCAGGTGGCCGCCAGGAGCACAGGCGAAAGGCTGCATCTAGACAAGACTGTGCATAAGGGAAAAGTCAAGCCATCCTGTGCTTCTGCTTACAAATATTTAATGCGTGGAAAAGGGAACCATGTGGGACGAATGGAAAGTAATGCAGGTCATATATCTAGATTTTTTAGCTCCTGAATGAGTTCCTCTGGCATCTGTTTATATAAAAATTCATGGTGGGTCTTGATGCTGCTGTGACGTACTGAGAACTTTCTAATTACATCCACAGCCCCCAGAGTTCGCGAGCCATTTCCACGAATCATCCTTATCTCGCTGGCGCAGCGAAGCACACTTGTCCCGAAGTTGCAGTTCAGAAACTGAGGCTCAGAGATGAAAGGACTCGCTCTAGGGCCTGTGTTCTGTACCCTTTCCAGACCCCGTGCCCTCCACTCATCTGGTGTAGATATCTCATCCACAAGATGTGTGTGCCCAGACGCGAACTGGAGATGTGGTGGGCCTGGTGCATGAGCTTTAGGATGGAGCACTGGCCGCCTGCACACCCCTGTCCACCAGAGCCTTGGCCTCGGGCAGAAAACAGCCAAACTGCCACCAACCTGATGTGGGTCACCAGGCCTGGTCATCGTGGCAATATCCTACGTGGGGTCTAGATTTTTTGACTGATTAAATCCATGGGGATCTTGTTTGAACACTGCCCTCATCCTCCATCAAACAGACCTGGCAAACGGGATGGGACCTTCCTCTCTGTTTCCATACACCCTTCCTTAGGCCCCTGTTTTCATGCTTATCAGACAATATTGGTGGTTTTGTTTCATTCCTCATACTCTTCCCACACATGGACACATGAGGGGAAGGAAAGTTAAGTCCACCTTGTAATTCTGTAGACCCAGCACAGCTCCGGATGGAGCTCTTTGGTTACCCTGCAGTGAGCAGACCTGAAAGGCACGCCAGCCTCCAACCCTGCCCCAAGAACCCAGTTCACAACCCCAAACTGCGGCCTGTGTGACCTTGACTTCCTCACCAGGTATTCCCTTCTGACTTCTTCCTTGTGAAGGCTGTCAGCAGGAACTTTCTCGGTTTTCCTCTTCTGGCCTTTCATTTGCATTTCCCTTAGGTCCCTGGACCCACACTTCCCAGCGTCCCTCCTCACCCACCTGCACACCTTCCCTTCTTGGCTGTGAGCTGTGACGCCAGGGCACTCTACTGAACCTTCCCTTCTTGGCTGAACCCTGGATCCCTGTGCTTTTCTAGGGTTTCAGATGCTGCACTTCCTCTCTGTACTTCCCTCACGATTACACCGACCTCTACCCTGTGAATACCAAATTTGCATCTCCAGCCAATCCCCTCCCTGAACCACAGACCTTCCAACTCACTGCCCATTTGCAGAAACCACTTGCGTCTAATAGGCCACCCAGACAATGCACGTAAAATCATCTCACGACCAGCCCCCTGCCATACCCACTATTTGCTCAGGCCATTCTGTCTAAAACGCGTCATTTTTCCATTCATTCTTTTTTCTTCACCCCACATCCAACCTACAGGCAAGTCCAGCCAGATCCACCAAACTGTATGCAAATATGCCCATTCCTGAGCACGCTGCCGCCTCCAGTCATCCCTGGACCTGGACTCCCACCTCCCCCTCCCTGCCTCCACCCCCACCCACCGCTCTACCCACCACACCAGCCTTCTCCTGGCTCACACTGCTGGCTCCACCCCCACCCTCCCTCTTCAGGCTCCACCCCCACCCCACCCCCACTCTGCAGGCTCCACTCCCACCCATTATTCTGCAGGCTCCACCCCCACCTGCACTCTGCAGGCTCCACCTCCTCCCACCACTCTGCAGGCTCCACCTCCACCCGCCACTCTGCAGGCTTCACCCCCACTCACCAGTCTGCAGGCTCCACCCTCACTCACCAGTCTGCAGGCTCCACCCCCTCCCACCACTCTGCAGGCTCCACCCCCACCTGCCACTCTGCAGGCTCCACCCCCACCCACCACTCTGCAGGCTCCATCCCCACCCGCCACTCTGCAGGCACACCAACCTTCCCCTGGCTCACACCGCTGGCTCAGGACTTCACACTCTCTGAAACAGCTTACTCAGGACCCTGCACAGCACACCTCTGTCTGTCTGCTGGTGACATACCTTGGAGAGAGGCTTTTCTTACTGCCTTTTCTAAAACTGTGCCAACCCCAACTCCAGCCCCTTTATCTCTCATCCTGCTTTGTTTTCTTTATAGCATTTATCACTCGGAGACATGTGTTTTTTATGTGCTTGTTGTCTGTTTTCTCCAAATAAAATGCAACCTCTGTGAGAACACTGACTTTTTTTCACTCACTGGTACACCCCTGGTTCCTAGAACAATGCTTAGAATCTAGAGATACTCAATAAATATTTGCTGAGCAGATGAATGAAATATTAGACTGTGATTTCATAAAATGCATAGATATACCAATTTCCCCACTGACAGAGATCAGTGGACCAAATTTAACCTGAAACCTGTTATTTTTTTTTAATAATTTTTTTTTTTTTTTTTTGTAGAGACAGAATCTCACTTTATCACCCTGGGTAGAGTGCTGTAGCATCACGGCTCACAGCAACCTCCTACTCCTGGGCTTAGGCAACTCTCTTGCCTCAGCCTTCCAAATGGCTGGGACCACAGGCGCCTGCCACAACGCCCAGCTATTTTTTTGTTGCAGTTTGGTCCAGGCCGGGTTTGAACCCGCCAACCTTGGTATATGGGGCTGGTGCCCTACTCACTGAGCCACAGGCGCCTCCCTAAAATAAAATTTTATTGTAACACGGCTTTGTCCATTTGTTTACATATGGTCCACACTTGCTTCCATACTAGCCACCAAGGTTGAGTAGTTGTGACAGAGATTGTATGGCCCCCAAACCTAAATTATTTAATTTTTACTATCTGGGTCTGTACAGGAAAAAATTTGCCAGCTCCTGATATGGATACTACCTCCTGCTGCTTCTTTAAAGTGATAAATATATGTAAAATAATGAATGCTTTAAACCATCACTGCATAGTTAATCCATTAGTATAAACTTATTGAAAAAAGATAAAACCATGAGAAGTGTTTGGGAAAGGCAGCGCAAGTCTCATATCCGCAGCCCCTGTTTTAGCCCTTTCCAGGAGGTAGCTGGCTAACAGCTGGATTCCTTTCAGACCTTTTCAATGCATTCCCATATAAACCTCCTGTGTGCAAATGAGGTTCATTTGGTTTCAGCAAATAAAATTTGTACATATTATGGTGCATAACATGATGTTTTGATATTTGAATGGCTGAATCAAGCTAATTTATCATATGCATTATTTCATATACTTATCATGCAAACATGTTTTGATATCAAGGTTTTGTTAGACTTGGAATGAGAGGGAAAACTTTCCATCTGTTCTTGCACTCTGACAGTGGGAATAACAGGAATCATATGTTCCTCAAAGGTTCACTGGAATTCCCCATAATACTGTCTGAATCTGAGGCCTGTTTCAGGGATAGCTCTCAAATTAACTTTCCAATTTCTTTAAGAGAACCATCAAAAATTTAAATCTCAGGCGGCACCTGTAGGTCAAAGGATTGGGCGCCAGCCCCATATACTGGAGGTGGCGGGTTCAAACCCAGGCCTGGCCAAAAACTGCAAAAAAAAAAAAAAAATTAAGAATTTAAATCTCCTTTCAGCCAGAGCTTTTAGTAATTCGCCAAAATGACAAACACAAAGGGAGAAAGGAGAGACACCTGATCCACATTCTCTAGGCCTTTTAGAAAACATGGAAATGTTCCTCTGGCCACATATATGCATGTCTGTAAGAAAGATGATAGTGTAGACATCAAGGTAATGGTGCCACACAGATGTCACCAGGGCAAAACTGGAGGAGTCTACGTTACCCAGCACACTGTTGGCATTGTACATTAACAAGTTCAGGGCATGATTCTTGCCAAGAGGATTAATGTTCCTATTGAGCATATTAAGCACTCTAAAAGCCAAGATAGCCTCCTGAAACATGTGAAGAAAGATGATCAGAAAAAGAAGGAAGGCAAAGAGGAAGGTACCTGGGTTTGACTGAAGCACCAACCTGCTCCAGACGCTCGCTCTGGGGAAGGCAGCCTGGGCTGCTGGAACCTGCTCCCTGTGCATTCATGGCATAAGAGGTGTAAAAAAATAAAAGGCTACTGTAAAAATGTTTCTCTTCATTGAGTAGAAATGTGGTGTCCACAAAGAAATAAAGTAGAAATAAAAAAAATGTAAGCCTTCTGGCTCTTTAGTTAGTTTTAGTAGTTTATATTTTCCTAAAAACATTTATTTCTTCCAGATTTTCAAATATAGTTCTATAGAATTGATTACAGTATTGGAAGTCTTCTCCATTTGTAGTTAATATATCTTTTCTAATTCTTGGGTTTTTTTTCTGCATCAGGATTGCCAATAATTTCTTAGCTTTATTATGTACTTGTATTTTCAAAGAACTTGATTTGGGGCTTATTAGATTTTATTATTTGTCTCTTTAGCTTCTGCTTTTATCTTTTAAAATTTCTGTTTTCCGGTGGCGCCTGTGGCTCAATGAGTAGGGCGCCGGCCCCATATGCCGAGGGTGGCGGGTTCAAACCCAGCCCCGGCCAAACTGCAACAAAAAAATAGCCGGGCGTTGTGGCGGGCGTTGTAGTCCCAGCTGCTCGGGAGGCTGAGGCAAGAGAATCGCATAAGCCCAAGAGTTAGAGGTTGCTGTGAGCCCTGTGACGCCACGGCACTCTATCTGAGGGCGGTACAGTGAGACTCTGTCTCTACAAAAAAAAAAAAAAAAATTCTGTTTTCCATGTTTTGAGCTGTTTTCTGACTTTTGGAGTTCATTTGTTTTACTTCGTCTTCTTGTGTTTTGTCTGTACCCTGCTGATCTTACTCCACGGATTATTAACTCCTGGGTTATTCCAGCATGAACTGTTGGCAGTGCCAGCTGCAACCTCCTGTTTTACCCAAGAGTAACAGAATGGCCCTCTGTTTTGTTATTGTCAAATACATATAATTTTTTTATTTTTTAAATTTTTCTGTTATTTCTGATTTTTAGTTTTACTGCACTGTAGCTAGAAAATTAGTGTGGATGTTTTCCACTTTTTGAAATTTATTGAAACTTTCTGATTTAATACTATGTCAATTTTTGTAGATATTCTTTGTGTATTTTCAAAGACTATGTATTCTTTACTGGGTTAAAAACTGATTACAATTCAAATTGGTTTTGCAGGGTTTTTTTGTTTATTTGTTTTTTGTTTTTGGCCAGGGCTGGGTTTGAACCCACCACCTTCAGTATTTGGGGCCAGTGCCCTACTCCTTGAGCCACAGGCACCACCCTTCAAATTGCTTTTGAATCAACCTTGTTATCTCCATATTTAAAACCTCCATGTCATTTATTTTTGTCTATATTCTATCTATTTTAAGTATTCTGAGAAATTGTTAAGTTCTTTCAGTTTGACTATTAGCTTGTCAATTCACTTTTCTTTTTCTTCTTCTTCTTTTTTAAGTTGATGTCTCCCTCTGTCACCCAGGCTGCAGTACAGTGGCATAATCATATCCCACTGCAGCCTCAATTCGGTATCCTCCCACCTCAGCCTTCCCACTGACTGTGACAACAGTGCCTGCTACCTCACAGGGCTAATTTTTTCTGTTTAGAGACAGGGTCTTGCTATGTTGCCCAGGACAATCTCAAATTCCTAGCTTCAAGTGATTCTCCCATCTCAACCTTCCAAAATGCTGGAATTACAAGCCTGAGGCACTGCTCCGGCCTCGTTTTTCTTTATATATTTTGACAGCGTGGAGTTTGGTCATAATGGTTCATTGTTCTTGTCTTCATATTTTTATTTATAAATATAAAATGTCCTTTTTAATACTTTCAAGTTTGAATTCTGTTTTTCTAACTTCACAATTTTTCATCTCCTTTTTGTAAACCACGTGACTATCTTGGTCATTATTCATTTTAAGCATACTTTTGTGAATGGAATGTGGTCATATATTTATTCTTAACATGTCTGGGGGCCTATTAGTAATATTGATAATGATGGGAAAATAGCTAAGCAGTATTGACTTCTGCTCAAGGGCCTCAGCACTTCCATCTCTGGTATTTCATATAATGCTCAAACCTGCCCTGTGAGATAGCTCCTCACCTCTAGGCATTGTCCCCAGTTCACAGATAAAGAAATTGAGGATTCAACTTGTTATCTAATCCATCCAAGGTCAGAAAGCTAACACAGAATTGGGAGTGATAGGAACCCAAGTGCTGCCCTGCACACCACTCGTACTTATTACAATGGCTGATGGTTCCATCTTGTCCCCGATATCTTATATTGCACCACATTCTGGGAAACTCTCCTGTTTTGTCTTTCAGCTCTGATTAGGTCTTCAGTGAGGCCCGTATCCATGAGACACAACCACAGGATTTTTTTTTATTTTAGAACTTGTCTTATTCTTCCAGATTGCTTTTCAGACATAGCCACGTGCTGATTTGAAGCAGGCTGTGTGACTGGACAGGCCAACACTTAGATTCTGCAAGTTGCTTGGCTTCTTAGTGTGTATCCTCCTTGTTTTTTTTTTTAATTTTAATTCCTTGCTATTTTTTATTTCTTTGCTTGTTGTTGTTGTTGTTGTTGAGACAGAGTCCCACCCAATGCCCCTGAGCAGAGTGCAGTGGCGTCATAGCTCACTGCAACCTCAGACTCGGGCTGTGGGCATCCTGCTGCCTCAGCCTCCGGAAGCCGCTGGGATTAGAGGTGCTTGTCACGGCCCCCAGCTGGGTTTTTGAATTTTTTTCGTGAGTTGGGGTCTCACTCTTGCTTAGGTGAGTATCAAACTCCTGAGCTTAAGCAATTCTCCCTCCTCAGCGTCCCACATTGCTGGGATTACAGGCGTGAGCCCCTGCTCCTGGCTGTGTCTCCCAAAGCAGCTTTTAAAACAAAGCACAGGTATCTCTAGCCCCAATATCTGCTCTGGACACCACCATTAGCACAATTTCTTCTTTGACTTTGGAGCAATACTAGTAGATTTATTCTGGAACTGCCACCAACCTGATTCCATCTGCTTTATATATTTGAGAATATAACTTCTTTTTCGTCAGAGTTTTCCTTTCCTTAATAACTTTAGAATCTAATTGTTTAGTTTTCCCTCAAAAAAGAAAATCCTTTTGGGACATTTATTCATAATTAACACACTGTCCACTACTGATAGTGTTTTGATCACAAATCTTGCTTTCCAAGGATACAGATTACCATTTGTTTGCATTTTCTTTGTTTCCCCTCAGGAGTGTTTTGAATTTTTCTTCACATGAATTGTGTATCTGTTCCATGGAGATATGTTTCAATTAAATAGAAAGAAAGGAAGGAAGGAAGGGAGGGAGGGAGGGTGGAAAGGAAGGAAGGAAGTTAAGCTTCTATTTCATTAGCTTAACTCATCACAAGACCATCTAACTGCAAAGGTCCTGCAAGGTGGTCCCCTTCTGGGGTGTCCCCAGGAAGACAAGAAGACCAGATACTAGTAACAACGGGAGCTTCTTGTACTTGAATGTCTAGAGCAGCTCAATTCACAATCGCCAAGATGTGGAAATAACCCAAGTGCCCATCAACCATGGATGGATTAACAAACGGTGGTATACGTGTACTGTGGAATACTGTTCAGCCACCAAGAAAGGTAGACACTTTCCATGTTTTGTATTTACCTGGAAGGATTTGGAGAATATCCTCCTATGGAAAAGCAAGCATCCAATACTAAAATGAAATTTACTACTAATAGGAAACTAGTAGATCAGCAACTATAGGCCCATGTCAGAAAATCACAATTAAATTCAAAAAGAAAGGAGAGGAGGGTGGTGCCTGTGGCTCAAAGAAGTAGAGCGCCAGCCCCATATCCCGGAGGTGGCAGGTTCAAACCCAGCCCTGGCCAAAAACTGCAAAAAAAAAAAAGATGAGAGGAAAAGGGGGGTTTGATAAGCTGTCACCTAACAGGTACAATATAGGGGTAGACTGCACACCTCCCAGGTAAAGTGCTCAACTACAACTTGGATTTTACCTAACAAACACAATGTAACGAAATCGTATGTACCCTTGTATTAATCTGAAATAATTAATAATAACAATAATAAATGGGAGTCTTTCTCACAACAGGAAACTAGTAAGTAGAAGGGTAAACTAAAGAAACATTTTGGTCACAAGAAATCTCAAGCCATTTCATTCCAGAAAGCTGAGAGAGTAGGTGCTCCAGCCAAACAAGGGAGCAAACAAAAAATATGGGGTAAGGAAACAAAAAATCCCACCCAAGATTGGTTCAAAAGGAATCCCAGGGTGATGGTGAAGAAGCTCCCCGGATGGCAGGCAGCCAGACTTGAACTGAAAGTGTGTAGCCCAGAGGTAGCACAAGTGCTCCTGTCTGTGTGTGGGAACAGCTACCTGAGAAGGAGTGAAGGGGAAGGAAGCTAACCGAGAACTGGAGAGCAGCACTCGGGCCAGGTGGTGTGAACGAGACACCTGGATCCAGCTCAGCCTGCAGCTGGCGCTATTCTGAAAGAGCTTTGTTAACACAAGCGAACAACTTTCATTCATGCTCTAGCCAGGTAGGGTCTGGTTTTCTGTCACTTGTAGCCAAAAAAAAAGACTGAGACTAGGCAGCAACACAAATAGAATAAATAAAGCTTGTCCTTAGGAGTTTTATTCTTTTTGTGTGTGTTTTTAAAAGTTTTGTTTATACTTGACATATAACAGTTGTACATGTTTACAGGTTACAGTGTGGTGTTTTCATACATGTGTATATTGTATAATAATCAAATCACGATGGTTATCGTGTCCATCACCACAAAAGTTTACCATTTCTTGGTCATACTAATTTTCAGGGTCCTCTTTTCTAGCAGGATCCCCTTTTCTAGCTATCTTGGAATACACACTACACTGTTACTAGCTATTATAGCCACCAGAATTTATTCTTCCTGATTGACTGTAACTTTGTATCCCTTGGCAAACCTCTCTCCACTCTTCTCTCCCTTTTTCCCTCTCTAGCCTCAGGTAACCACTGTTCTGCTCTCACCATCCATGAGATCAGCTTTTTCAGATTCCACATGAGTAAGAGTGTGTGGTATTTGTCTTTCCCTGCCTGGCTGGTTTCACTTAGCACCATGTGCTCCAGTTCATCTATGTTGCTGCAAATGGCAGGATTTCATTCCTTCCTCAAGGAATTTTACATCTTGTTAAGGAAGTTTCCTCTGGGCATTAACTCCTGGACTACTGCCTCTGCTTCTGGACGATCATCTCCTCCAAGGTTGTGTGTTTTTAGCTAATTTCCTTGCATGCAGTGCACTCTAAGAGCTGGACAGTTTCAGATATGAAAACTACACTGTGAAAGGCACTCACAGTTCTTCATGGGAACAAAGTCAAGTGGCAAACTAATTTGCTACTTTTAAAACATGTACCCAATTGGGAAAAATATTTTACGAGTCATTCTGAAGGTTGGGATTTTAGATAACATTTTTAATCTTTTTGCTTCCATTTTCTGAAATGAGTATGAACTCGTTTTATAATTTAAAAGGTATTTATAAAAGGTAGATTATGATGTCACACTGGTCTTTTGTCAGTATCAAGCATGAAAGTAAACTGAAGAAATGATTTGGTCTTGATCTTGCTGCTGTTTTGAAAAAAAAACATTCACTACTTAAACACTGTAATGTTTCCCCATCTTTAAAATTTTTTTTCTCTCACATTCGGAGAGAGCGTAACAGCATATGCTATGAATCATATCACCATAATTCATATGAAGATTTTCTTTAAAGATCTGTTGATTCAATAAGCAAAATAGGATACACACATGAATTTTAAAAATTAATTTGGGCTTAAACCTAACAGTTATTCTTTAAGCTATTATTGTTGAGTTATAACATCTACTAAATTGTTAGATTTATATCTGCCAATCAAATCAGTATCACTTTTAGAAAATAATAATTGAAGCAAGGAAAAAATTATAGATTTGCATTGATTCATCTTTATGTTAAATTAGTTAGACCTGTAAGTCTGAAAATGTGCTTAAAATGGCAAGTACTCGTACAACATACGTAAATGCATTTTTATATCTGAATTTGATCTGAAACTGCCCACATTACCTGTAATGCTCTCAACTATGCCCTCAAGTTGTCCTCAGAGCAATTGTTTCTTCAAAAAAATTATTTTTTCCTCACTTCATACATCTCATTAAATAAAGATAATTTTTCATCAACGGTACTTGCCATGGCAGAAGTGTTTGCTTTCCAGATTGTATTTACTGGGAAAAAAAGCACAAATTGCAATGGTTCAGATAAGAATAAGCAAAGCAGTACTCAGAATCCTATAGTTGTATTCCAAATTGCTGTAGTAATTGTGAAAAAAGTAACAATAGTACTTGTTAAAAAAAAAATTTTTTTTTTGAGACAGAGTTTCACTATGTCGCCCTCGGTAGGGTGCGGAGGTATCAAGCTCACAGCAACCTCAGACTCTTGGGCTTAAGCGATTCTCTTGCCTCAGCCTCCCAAGTAACTGGGACTACAGGCACCCGTCACGACACCCGGTTATTTTTTGTGGTGGTGGTGGTAGTTGCCATTGTTGTTTGGCAGGCCCGGCCCGGTTCGAACCTGCCAGCCCCAGTGTGTGTGGCCGGCACCCCAGCCGCTGAGCTATAGGCGCCAAGCCTACTTGTTCAATATTTAAGACACATTTTATTGAGACTCCATCTTGAACATATCCAAGTTCTGGGAACATTTTAAAATTTAATATTATGCCACATGAGCTACAAATACTTTTTGGTATTAACTCACTTTGCCTTAGCAAATGTTGAATTTGTTACCTTTACTCTTGTTATTTTACTTTTGTTATCTTTTGTTATTGAAAGCTACCTTTTGCTTTCTAACAGTTTACAGTTACAGTATATATAATAGGCTATTAACCTACATTAGCTAGATTCAGGTTAAAGTAAACCACAGTCCTCTATGTCACTCTCGGTCGTCTCCCGCGGGGACCGAGCGGCAGCCCCTGAGGGGGACACTGCCGGCTGGGGCAAGCCCTGAGGGTAGCGAGAAGCCGTACAGGGTCGGGGCCTGCTTGCTGAACCTCCACGGGAATTAGCGCCGCAGCCCAGTTCTGTTCCTGCCGACCTCAGAAGACAGCTGTGAGACTGGATCTGGGGCAATGGCGTCCAGAGAGAGTGGAGGAAGGCTTCTTTGGGGGCCTGAGGAGGAAGCGCAAGGTCATGGACAGCCTTGGGTCACCAGCGTAATTTGGAGGCAAGCCTGCAGGCGCATTCCCTTTCTTCACCTTTGAGCTGACTATCTACACCGGCCAGCAGCAAGTTAAGACGGTTAGCTGTGCCACTACGCAATCAGACACTTCAGGAGGAAGCGGTGTGCGCCATCTACCTGGATTACTTCAAGGATCCGTGTCCACAACTTCTGCCGAGGGTGTGTGACTCAGCTGTGGGGTAAGGAAAATGAGGAAGACCTGGACGAAGATGATGAATGGGAGGAGGATGAGGGAGCTGTGGGGGCCATCGGTGGATGGGACAACTCCATTCCAGAGGTATTGTATGGGGGAATGCAGACGAGGAGTTGTTCCAGGATCCAGAGGATGATGAGCTCTGGGTTGGTGACAGTGGTGTAAGTAATTGGAACAATGTGGATTATGTGTGGGACCAGGAAGAAGAGGACCAGGAAGATCGGGACTATTACATAGGAGGCTTGAGACTTGACCTGAGAACCGATGTCTACCCAGAAGATGAGAAGGAATTGGAAGCTTACAATGAGGAAGAGGATGAAGAGGTGTACCCTGACACATACTCACCCCCTCCAGGGCAGTTCATTTGCCCCCAGTGCCGAAAGAGCTTAACATTAGGGCAGCGTTGGTCCCAACCTGCAGCTGGCCAACACGGATTCGCCAGATGTGCCCCACTCCTTATGGGGGGTGTGGAGAGGACTGATCAGGGCATCTGTCCCAAACACCAGGAAGCCCTGAACCACTTTTGCGAGGTGGACAAAGAGGGCATCTGTGTGGTGTGCCGAGAATTCAGGAGCCACAAACATCACAGCATGGTGCCTTTGGAGGAAGTGGTGCAGGAGTACAAGGTGAGAGGAATAAGAAATATGGGCGAGTTGAAGGAAGTGGAGAGGTGACAAGGAATCTCTTTCCCACCCTCTCAGGTACTTGCTAGTTGAACTTTATTTGCAGGGGAGAGAGGTGAAGAGAGGGAAGGCAGATTGACTTCCTCAGGGGAAGCTGAGCAGACCTATGAGAGTCACTGGAAGCAGACCATTATTAATGTTGTCAATCTACTGAAATACAAGGGGGATAGGTACTTAATTTCCCTCTAATGTGAGTCTTGAGTTGGCCAAATCTCTGGGACTGTTATGGATGGGAATGGAAAGCCACACTACTTGTAGATAACAGGTGTCTGGAATCTCAGAGCACAAGCAGTATCAAACAGATGGCTGGTATTGGTAGACAGAATTGCCAGGTATGAATTCTGGACTAATAGTATCAAGGGGCCATGCCCTGCCCCTCCCTCCAAATCGGAGGTTGCTTTCCCACCTTCAGTAGGGTCCATTTTCCCTCTAGGGAAATGCAGAGGATAAATATTTTTGATGAAACAGAATACATCGCAGTCCTGATCACTTTCCTTTCCTGATATTTTACCACAGTAGAAGGGGTGAAGGATTTAGATCAGATGACTTGCCTCTGTCACTTACTGTCTAATTTGGGACAGGTCTCAATCTCTTTGTGTTAATTCCAGGAGTTCCCCAGAGACCACACAGACAAGCCGAATTTGTAAGGGAGTCTCTTTATTCAAGAGCCGGCTGGCGACTGCCTCAGTGTCCCAATAAGGGGTTTCTGAGAGCAGCCCCGAGTGCTTAAGGAGTCAGGTTTCTAAGGCTTGGTCTGCATCCTGGTTGGCTCCCAGGCTGTCCAGGTGCATCCGGGTAAGGTAACAAGCAAGCATTGTACAGAAGCAGAATTTTGCGGTTAGTTAGCCATATATCTTTGTTTTAATATTTTCCCCCATCCATCTTAGTTTCAGTACTTTCCCCCCATATATCTTAGTTTCAGTACTTTCCCCATCTGGTATTGTTTAAAGGTCAGTCCAGGAACAGTTGGTACCTCCCGGTCTGTTTCCCAGGGAATTAGCCAAGTAAGAAATTGGGAGTAAACTAGAAGCAAGAAATCAATTAGTACTTTCCCTTCTATCTTGGTAGGGGACTAGACTTCTTTCTTCTTTTCTTTCTTTCTTTTTTTCTTTTTTTGAAAGCTTTCAGTCTGGAAATTTGCCAGGAGTTACCTGATATTTTTCTATTGTAGACTAGGCCTGACACCTTTCTGCCTTATCCTAGGCCCACTAGGCCTAACATTTGAACTTCACTTTTTGCCTAGGATTGTTAGGATTAGAAGAGATCTTGTATGTTAATGATCATATTGTATTTTATAAATTATAAAGTACAGAAAAAAAAAAAAAAAAACACAATCCTCACTTAATGCAAGCCTGGAGATAAATCACTACGATTGTACCATGAAGTAACTTCTAAATTCCATATTGTTCAAACTTGGCATCAGCAGTAATTATTTTCCGCAGGGAATAAGTCACTCTTAATACAGTCTCACCATTTCCATTAACACTATCTACTCTTACTGTTAATTTGCTAACTCACTCTCAAATGAAAGGATGGAAGCCTTTGACAAATTACAAAATCTTTTAAGTAACGTTCTTCAGGTTAAATGAAATGGGGGCTGTCAAGAAGTGATATTAATTTTCCACTTTCTTTCACGATTACCTTCAAACTAAACAATATTAGAAAGGAATGCACACAATAGTTTTCAAAGCTAATTAAGCAATTAAAGAAAAGCAAAATGGCATGAATAAAAAAAAAAACTCTGCCATTCTTCATGATACATATACTTGACAGTTAAAGCTTTTGTTTATTTTCATTACTAAGTTTTGCATGGGAAGAGTGTTTTTGGTAGACAGGGTGAATTTTGTCTTTATCAGTGTGGTTCAAGCAGCCAGCCTGTGGTTAATACCCTGTTTAATCAAAGCATGGCAGTTCCCGGCAGCTGCTCTGATGGACGTTAGTACTAGGCTCAGTCACCCAGGAAAACAATAATGGTTTCACTCCAGAGAGCATTAGAAGCTAACTTCACTCAGTGCTGCTAAATTTTGCCATTTTTCAGTGAAAAAAAAATTCCATACTATTTGTGTGTGAAGGTCATTTTTATTTTTTTTTTTTGAGACAGAGTCTCAAGCTGTCACCCTGGGTAGAGTGCCGTGACATCACAGCTCACAGCAACCTCAAACTCTTGGGCTTAAGTGATTCTCTTGCCTCAGCCTCCCAAGTAGCTGGGACTACAGGAGCCCACCACAACACCCGGGTATTTTTGTTGTTGTTGTAGTTGTCAGTGTTGTTTGGCAGGCCTGGACTGGGTTCAAACCCGCCAGCTCCCATTAAGTGGCAGGCACCCTAACTGCTGAGCCAAAGGCACCGAGCCAACTGTGAAGGTCATTTTGATTTTGGTTTATATATGTACTTGTGGTCAACTGGTGAGAATGGTGTTTTTCCAAGGTCTGAGTCAGCTCAGCTCTCTGTGACTCCATTAGAAAAAAAAAAAAAAAAAGTTTCTCCTTTAATCAACCAAGCATCTGAATAATTTGTATCAGGTTAGAGATCAAAAATAATATCAATAAGAATCTGCTAAATAGGAGGCACACTGAACTGGGTAATCCCCAAATTAAATAGCTAAAAAGCTATGTTTACGTTTATACATCTTTTTATATTTCCTTAATGAAAGAACACATCCCAGTAACAATTAATCATTTAGCTCAGTACTTGAAAAGAAATTCTTGACACACACATATGTATTCTACTTGAAGAATATAGTCAATATAATAAGGAAATATTTCATTGTTGTCTAAGTAAAAATTCTGAAGACATGTCTACTGAGCAGCATAGTGCAAAGTGTTGAGGTGAATGTAAAAAAGTGAAAAGATCGGGCGGCGCCTGTGGCTCGAAGGAGTAGGGCGCCGGCCCCATATGCCAGAGGTGGTGGGTTCAAACCCAGCCCCCGGCCAAAACTGCAAAAGAAAAAAAAAAAAAAGATGACCCTCAACCTCAAGAACACTTATCCACGCAGCATCATAGAAGAAACCAAGCACGGTGGCCCTTATTGAAGCTGCAGCTGCTTCCATATAGCTGCTGTGGTCAAAGAGGAGCCTAGAGTGACAGTTTTCCTCGAGGGTCGCGGTTCTGTTTGCTGTAACTGATCAGCAACATTTTGGGAAAATATAGTTTTTGTAAAAAAAAAAAAAAAAGAAACCAAGCACGGACTGTTTAAACAGAACAAGGCTCCGCAGACTAGACGGCAGACTGGCAGTCAGCGACACTGAGGGCATTGGGCAAAAGAAAGCTCTTTGTGAGCTGGCACAGAGAGGACTTTCTGGCAAGGAAGAGACTGCAGCAACTCACAGACCCTTGGCTTTTGCCCTGGCTCTGTATTGGAATTGCATCAGAAACTCCAAAACACGCCAAAACCTATTAGTTTACTATTTAACTTTATGTAGATATCTAAACATCTACATATAAAGGCATATGAATTAGCAAACAAAGTTCATGAATAATAAGGATAACACAGAAAAAAAAGCACACTGATGCCTGGGCGAGGAATTCAATGTGGATGGTAGGGGCGCTCCCCGGCGAATCTGAGAAACCACAGCCTCAGTGCTGGTCTAAGAATCAAGCTTGAGCCAGAATGTAAGTCAGCCACAGCCTCAGCACAGCGTTTAGTTCTGCTGACACTCTTCTCATGACACGACAATGTCTGTGAAGGGGCCTTGCCCTGACGAGTGCTACTAAAGCAAGAGTGGTTTTGAGGATGAGATAGAGCAAGCACTCAAGGAAAAAGAAAAACAAAGCTTTAGAGGTGGGAAGAAGCAAGATGCCTCAGAGTAACCTCTGGGGGATCTGATGACAATATCACAAGAGCTCTGTCTAACCATGCACACCAGGGTGAATTATAATCGGAAACAGGAGCATCATTACACAAATTTAAGATATAAAAAGCCTAGCCTTTCTGTCCACTTATTTCACGTTTTCCTCTTTTGGATGCACTTAATGTTTGTAAGTAAAAATCCCACTTTTAACAAACTTCTCTCTGTATTAGCCTTGACTACTGTGCTGTGCCATGTAGCACAGGGGTCAGCATGAAATATATGTTGAATAAGGTGAAGGACCTCTATAAAGAAAACTATGAAATCCTAAGAAAGGAAATAGCAGACGATATTAACAAATGGAAGAACTTACCATGCTCATGGATGGGAAGAATCAACATTGTTAAAATGTCTATACTTCCCAAAGCAATCTACCTATTCAATGCCATTCCTATCAAAATACCAACATCGTACTTTCAAGATTTGGAAAAAAGGATTCTGCGTTTTGTATGGAACCGGAAAAAACCCTGTATAGCTAAGGCAGTACTTTGTAACAAAAATAAAGCTGGGGGCATCAGCATACCAGATTTTAGTCTGTACTACAAAGCCACAGTGCTCAAGACAGCATGGTACTGGCACAAAAACAGAGACATAGACACTTGGAATCGAATTGAAAACCAAGAAATGAAACTAACATCTTACAACCACCTAATCTTCGATAAACCAAACAAGAACTTACCTTGGGGGAAAGACTCCCTATTCAATAAATGGTATTGGGAGAACTGGATGTCTACATGTAAAAGACTGAAACTGGACCCACACCTTTCCCCACTCACAAAAATTGATTCAAGATGGATAAAGGACTTAAACTTAAGGCATGAAACAATAAAAATCCTCAAAGAAAGCATAGGAAAAACACTGGAAGATATTGGCCTGGGGAAAGACTTCATGAAGAAGACTGCCATGGCAATTGCAACAACAACAAAAATAAGCAAATGGGACTTCATTAAACTGAAAAGCTTCTGTACAGCTAAGGACACAATAACCAAAGCAAAGAGACAACCTACACAATGGGAAAGGATATTTGCATATTTTCAATCAGACAAAAGCTTGATAACTAGGATCTATAGAGAACTCAAATTAATCCACATGAAAAAAGCCAACAATCCCTTATATGAATGGGCAAGAGACATGAATAGAACTTTTTCTAAAGACTACAGACGAATGGCTAACAAACACATGAAAAAATGTTCATCATCTCTATATATTAGAGAAATGCAAATCAAAACAACCCTGAGATATCATCTAACCCCAGTGAGAATGGCTCACATCACAAAATCTCAAAACTGCAGATGCTGGCATGGATGTGGAGAGAAGGGAACACTTTCACACTGCTGGTGGGACTGCAAACTAGTACAACCTTTCTGGAAGGAAGTATGGAGAAACCTCAAAGCACTCAACCTAGACCTCCCATTTGATCCTGCAATCCCATTACTGGGCATCTACCCAGAAGGAAAGAAATCCTTTTATTATAAGGACACTTGTACTAGACTGTTTATTGCAGCTCAATTTACAATCACCAAAATGTGGAAACAGCCTAAATGCCCACCAACCCAGGAATGGATTAACAAGCTGTGGTATATGTATACCATGGAATACTATTCAGCCATTAAAAAAAATGGAGACTTTACATCCTTCGTAGTAACCTGGATGGACGTGGAAGACATTATTCTTAGTATAGCATCACAAGAATGGAAAAGCATGAATCCTATGTACTCAATTTTGATATGAGGACAATTAATGACAATTATGATTATGGGGGGAACATAAAGAGGGAAGGAGGGAGGGGGGTGGGGCCTTGGTGTGTGTCACACTTTATGGGGGCAAGACATAATTGGAAGAGGGACTTTGCCTAACAGTTGCAATCAGTGTAGCCTCGCTTATTGTACCCTCAATGAATCTCCAACAATAAGAAAAAAATAAGTCTAAAGACAAAAAAAAAATAATATATATATATTTACCCCAAAGTACATGTCTCTGACATATTTTGAGATAGCTGCCCCAGAAGTAACATTATAAAAGCAAGCAAAAGTGCTGGTCCCAATCTATAGACTACATGCCAAAAAAAGTGTGATTGAAGATTGGATTCATCTCTGACTCTAAGACCAATGGGGAAAACCTCCAAAAGCCTTGAGACTCAACAAAAATCACTCAACTCACTAGCCCAGGTGACTGCTAAATAGTTTCACAACCCTGACTTCATCTGAGTTGGCTTAAAGAAGCCAGATTAAGCCTCTGTTTACTTCTTTACCCTGGAATAGTTTTTCAGACATTTTCCAGATCCTGCATTCCAGTAACCTACCCAGATAAAGAACTTACTCCGTGGGCCTTGGACCTTCGACCCACTATGGCTTTCACACTTTTTCAAGGCCCCCAGCAGATGACCTTCCATCTCTGTCACAGCATGCCCTGCCACGTCCTGAGTTACGTTATGCCATCCTCTAAACTACTGAAAAAGAGCCCCCCTCCCTGGCTTTGTGAAACCTTGCAATACATCCCGGTTTGTGACCATGTGATCCTCAGGACTTGGAAGGGAAAACCTGACAAAAAACTCAAGAAAAATTGGACTGACCTCTAGGACATCCTGCTTATGACCCCTACAGCGGTCAAGTTATCCAGATTACATCATACCCACATCTGCGATTATCCCCCAAGAAATTCACGCCCAACCAGTAAACTGCAGAACTGTGGAGACAAAAGTTAAGAGCATCAGTTATGAGAATCAGAAGCAGGTTATTCTCAGATGTCCATGCCCCTGTGGTTAGTTATTGTCACCTTGTTATCTACTGTTAACTATACTACATGTTATTCCCAGGGTAACTTTAAACTTATCTTTTGCCAGAATAATTTCGACGCCTGGAAATACAATAAATTGCAATAATTATTTCTAAAAAAAAAAAAATTGTTTTTGTTGTTTTGGGTGGTGCCTGTGGCTCAAAGGAGCAGGGTACCGGCCCCATATACCAGAGGTGGTGGGTTCAAACCAGGCCCTGGCCAAAAAGAAAAAAGAAAAAATGCAAAAAAATTTTTTTGTTGTGTTTTTAAAGTGATTATATTTTTAAAGTATTTTTATTTAGACTAAATTTATAGTTAATATTTTATTGCATGTATAGAGTATCCTTTGTCTTTGGTATTATGGAGTCTACCAACTCTATGATAGTAGAGTTTGGAAGTGAACACATCATTTTTAGATAATGGCATGTAGGCTTATCTGATTTCATCAGGGCTTTTCTAGTAGTGTCTAGTAGGTAGTGGTTGTTTAGGATAACAGCATCCATTATCGCTTTTCAGTTTTGTTTCTGGGTTTGTATGTATGGATTTGGGGGATTTTTTGACATGGGAACAATGGCTATGATTTCAAGTATTAATTTTGGGATCATTAGGTATTTTAGTTGGAAATTAATACAATGAGCAAAGAGACAGGAGGGCAGGCATGTTTTATAGATAGTAATAGGAGTAACAGGAGGACCCCCCTTCCCAACGTGGTTATTGTGTTAGGACCATCATGTTTGTATTTTAGTGTTAAAGAATTTTTTCTTTTTAGTGATGTTTTGGATTATATTATTAATAGTTTGTATTTTTTAATTAACTGGGCATCATTAGACAAAATAATATGTATCTTTGAAATTTTGTCATTTATGGTTATAACTTAGTAAGGTGTTGTTTAGTGTACTTTGATCTTTTAAGTTTTTTAAACTGGTCTTCATTTTGTGTTAATAGTGTTTCTAGCTTGAGAAGTAGTATTTGAGGCTTATGTACAGGCCAAGTGGCTAATCTGAATATTAAGACTAATAGTCATAGCAGGCATTATAAAATGGTTAAGAAGACATATTTGGTAGAAATGAAGGGGTGTCTATGACTATGGCAGGTGTTGGGGAGATGTAGTTTTTGAGTATATTTATTAGGTGTGTCTGGTGAGTGTTGTACGTTTTTGTATATGGTTTATGAAAGGTGCAAGATGTGTAATAGTGTAGGGACCTCAAGTGTTAAATAAAATTTGATATATTTATTATTGGGTGAATTAAATAACTTTATACATTTTTATCTTGATGGGAGGGTAGAATGTCTATCTTTTGAGTCATTGTTACAGTCTCAGTTAATTAAGAAGATAGAGGGATGTATTGTTCTAACTGGAGTTTTCTGTCCTTTTCTCTCTGTTGTGGTCCATGAATCCCAGTCATTGACTGTTTTAAACATTTCTTGATGAAAAGGGGGCAGTGTGAATAGTGGGCTCTGGAATCAGTTCTGTGAGGGCAGAAGTGGATATTTGTTTAGAGCAGTGGTTTTCAACCTTCTTTATCTCGTGGTGCACATGAATCTATATTTAAAATTTTGTGGCACACGTAAATTATGTTGATCAAAAAAGAGTAAAAAAAAATGTGCTTTGAACTTCTTTTGAAAATAATGAAATTTAAAAACTATCATGGCACACCTAAGATCCTCTCACGGCACACCTGTGTGCCATGGTCAACCGGTTGACAATCACTGGTCTAGTGGTTGTTTTTATATAGGCATGTGTTTTGTTTTTGTAAATGCAGATATCTTGTGGTGACTAGTATTTGTAAGTGTATAGTCTCTAAAGTGTAGATTGTGGTTGAAAGGGACAGTGAACTGGTCCCCTCTTTAAAAAGTTTAACGATCCCTGAAACAGAAATCATTTTACCACAAAGATATTTGCACCAGAATGTTTATTCCAGCCCAATTCTTAATTGCCAAGTGATGAAAGCAACCCAAATGCTCATCAACCCACATGTGGATGAACAAATTGTGGTATATGTATACTATGGAATACTATTCAGCCATAAAAAGATGGAGAGTTTACATTTTTTGTTTACCTGGATGGAAGTGTAACACATTCGTCTTAGTAAAGTATCTCCAGGATGGAAAAAAATGTGTCCAGTGTACTCAGTACTAAACCAATGTATAAACACTTACACACTCATATGTGTGATAAAAGACAAATATAGTCTAGTGAAGGGGAGGAGAGAGGAGGGAGAAGGGAGGGGAAGGAGGGAGGGCAATTGGCCAGAGGAGGGAGGGCATTTGGTGGGATCTCACCTAATGTGCACAATGCAAGGGTATATTTCAAATTAACTAAGAGTGTATTTTAAATGTCTTAACTCCCCCCCAGCAAATAAATAAACAAACAAACAAAAAACCAAGTAAATGAGGTAATGGTGATCTTAATCAGTTTAATTTAAGCATTCCACATTGTATATCAAATCATGACATAAATGTATAGTTATGATTTTAATTAAAATTAATAAAAAGAGGGTGGTGCCTGTACCTCAAAGGGGTAGGGCACCGGCCCCATATGCCCAAGGTGGTGGGTTCAAACCCAGCCCCGGCCAAAAACTGCAAAAAAAAAAAAATTATTCAACGAACTGTGAATGAACACAAGTTAACCATACATAGATCAATATTCTCTCTACGTCCCACTATTTCATTTGGATGCTTGAAATGCAATTCTGATGTCTTTGGACATGACTTACTTGCAAACTGCCTAAATGAAGCAGAAATCATTGGTTTTGTTTTTGTCTCAGTGTGTCTATTTATTGTTTGTAAAAATTACGTTAAATTTTTCACTTTTTGCAAGTGTTAATAAGTAATATCTTATCAGTGTCCAGGTCTTACACAACTTTTTTCAAACTTCATCCTAAGTATTTAGTATTTTTGATGGTATTGTACATGGAATTACAGTATTAACAGACTTTTCCTTTTAGAACAGTTTGATATTTACAGAGCAGTTCAGCAGATAATGTAGAGTTTTCAAATACCCCCTGCACAGATGTCATGTAATCCTTACATTAACAACTTTTATGGTACATTTGTTTTAATTAACAAACCAATATTGATAACATCATCAAGTATCCATTTGTGGGAGGAAGATCACGGATAGAAAGTGCCTCTTTCGTCACATTGTATCAGGATACATACTGTCAACATGATCTATGACTCTTGACATGGACCTTGCTCATCTGGCTGCCATAGTGTTTGTGTGATTTCTCCAATGTCAAGCTATTCTTTGTTCCCTCTTCCACCATGTGCTCATTGGAAGGAAGTCAGTATGTCAAGCCCACACTTATGGAATGGGGCGTTGTGGTCCCGAGTATTAGGGTACAATATCTACACCATTTATTGAAAATGAAAGATTTCTCTCTTCTCCCCCACTTATTAATTTATCTATGTAGTAAATATCTATGGACTCAAAGATGATTAGCTTATGTTATGAGTTATAATTCTATACTCCATTTTTGTTGCTTAAGTCGTTAAAGCTTTTGCCCTTGAGAGCTTGTTCTGCTGGTTTTTTTTGTACTGTCGTGTTGAAATACGATACTGATAGATGGTATTGTGGTTTGGGGTTTTGCTTTGTTTTGTTTTTAAGCACTTTCAAGTAATGTTAATCAAGGCTGAATAAAATAGTTTGCGATTTAGAATTTTTTCATTTTTTATTTATTTGCATTCTTCAAGTTTAGAACAGCAGAAAACCCATTTGGAATAAGTAAAACGAAGTACTTCAGTGGCTCAGGGGAAACAAAGTCCACCGGTCAATCAGGCATAGCTAGATCAAGGTAAACCATGTAAGAACCCAATCTCTATTCTCTCCTCCACCCCAATCTCTTTGATTTATGTTCTGTTGTATTGGCTTCTCTTTGGCCAGTTTCCCTCCAGGGATGGCTCCACTGCATATTTAAAGCCTTAGAGTTGTAACATCATCATGGAAAGAAAGAGGATTTTACTTTCAACACGTGCATGGAAGTCTCCGAATTGAAACTTTGCCCTGTCTTGGGCACATGTACGCTCTTGAACCAGATGCTGTCGTGGAGGGAATTGAATTGTCAGATCAGCCAGGTCCAGTCACCAGCCCAGATGAATCTCATTGAGGTTAGCCCCTGTGAAGCATTGGGACTGAGCAGAGGGGAGGCTCCCTGATGAAATAAGACATCCAATACCATCTGATAGGAGTAGATGCTGGGCAGGTGACAAACAGAAGCCCTCACGGGTGATGATTAGCATGCACATGTTTTGGTTTGCCACTTCTGCACTGCAATAGAATTCTTCTTATTTCTCCTTATTTCTCCTCCTTCAGGCTAGAAGTCATACCAAATTCATTTGTGGATACCTTCTTTCTCTTCTTTCCAGATTCATCTTCAGCGTTTGGAAAGTGACCAATCCTGGAACGATGTCTTGTTCTGATGAATGAATTTTTTACACTCATGATGCATCAATTGGTGTGTGTAAATAATGAAAATAAAATAAATCCATAAACACAAGATAATCTGAGAAACGAATATTATATAATCTGATGAATGTGATCCTCTTCTTGTTTCTGAAAGACTAATTATTTTACATATCTGCTGATAATCATAGATGAGTCTTATATAGCGTGTCTTAGTTGCCAGCATTTTCTATCTGGTCATTTAATCTTTATAACAATCCACTGAAGTATCAATAGATGCCTTTACAGTCCCATGTTTCAGTAAGATGAATGCCTCAGTAAGAGTGAGAGCTGGGCCTATGAAGACGGGGAGTCTGGATGGAGTCCACATCCTTTTTTTTTGCAGTTTGTGGCCGGGGCTGTGTTTAAACCCACCACATCTCGTATACGGGACCAGTGCCCTACTCTTTTGAGCCACAGGTGCTGCTGGATTCCACAGTCTTTACCACTATGTATTACTGTCAGGCACTGAGCTGAAGCCTGCCATGTGAGTAGGACAGAGTCTCCCATTTTAAAGACTTGTGCAAGCAGGAGGCAGACATCGTGTGCATACACATGAAAAGTGCTTGTAGTCAGAACAGCCCTAAAGGGGAGCTGTGTGTTGGTCCATATCACTAAAAGATATGGTGTGAGGGCGTGTTCACTTACCAAGGCCGTAGTGGGGCAAAGTGGTGTACTTAGAACCTCCCAATGTCATATTGTGTGGTGAATGCTTTACTGTGTTTGTGCTAAGGTTGGATTAATGTTGACAT
Source organism: Nycticebus coucang (assembly GCF_027406575.1). Classification (NCBI taxonomy): domain Eukaryota; kingdom Metazoa; phylum Chordata; class Mammalia; order Primates; family Lorisidae; genus Nycticebus; species Nycticebus coucang. The sequence continues at coordinate 200,564 of NW_026515583.1, forward strand.
AGGACTGACTAGTCTTAGATTAGATTATATATCAGAAAGGGCTCTTATGAGCATGTAATTGTTTATATATTGATTTCATATGACCTTAATAACTGGCACACTAGGATGCAATGTATGGTGTACATTGGATATTTATTTTTCCATTCTTGCAATACTTTACTAAGAAGAATGTATTTCAACTTCATCCAGGTAAATGTAAACAATGTAGAGTTTAATAACACACTAACATAGTCCAGTTCAGAAGTAGAGGGAAGCAAGGTGTGGGCATTTGGCAAAAGGAGGGAGAGCGTGAGGCAGGATCTCACCTAATGTGCACATTGTCGGGGTGTATGACACACCCTTTGCGGGGCTCTTCTACAAAGTTCTTCAGGAACTTTACCCTGAAGTGGGAACAATGTAACCTAAATATTGTAACCTCATATTAATTAAAAAATATATAAAAAACATATTAAAAAAAAAGAACTGAGGAAGATAATTAACTACTTACTGGTTTTTTCCTAAGGATCAAATATAAAGTGAAAGATAAAGGCGTTGCATATGAATGTGAACATTTTAATTATTTGTATTATCAATTGTGAGTCTAGGCTTTGGGAGATAATAATGCAAATTCCATGTCAGAGGAACAGTGATTCCGTTCATTTGCACCTCATGTCAATATGACACCAATGGGATAATATTCCCTGACCCCAATGGGACAATATCCCTGACCCCTCTGCCTTTTACAGAGAATCAAACTGGATCATACCGTGATAAAAACCAAACTGATGGGAGCATATTCACAGATACACTTCAACGACTGCTGATCTGTGGTTCAGAAGACCATGTGTGGGTTGAGGGGAGAGAGGGCTTAGGTATATGCTGTAGAGAATAATTTTCTCTTGTTTTATTGTACTTAGTGGCAAAGGTCATCATCAGCTGGGGATGGTTGTTAATCCAGAGCGTTCTGATTTCTTTCCTCATATTTATGCATACTAACAAAGCGAACTTGGCATTCATCTGTTCCTGATGGAATTCTGCACTCAGGTGGTGGCTTTCTGCAGCAGGTTCTGTTTAAAAAAAAAAAAAAGGAAAGGAAAGGAAAGATTATATTACAGAAATGAGCTCAAAGCTAAGCTAACTCCTCACTTCTCTAAGGATGGTATGTGGACCATCAGCTTCCACATCACCTCAGAACTTTATAGAAATGCAGAATTTCAGCCCCACCTCAGAGCTACTGAATCAGAATGTACCTTTTATGAGATTCCTAGGAGATGTCTGAACACAGTAAAATTGGAGCTAAAGTAAAAATAGAAAGTCAGCCATTGGATTTGTCAGTATCATCTGATGAATCCTGATTGTCCTTAGCGGCTGAAGCAGTTTATCTTTATCTGGCAGCCTGGACATTCAGATTCTGTTCAGCCTGAGATCCTGACACATGATTAGAAAAAGGCTAGCCTGACCACCAAAGAAGGGCAGAGATTCCTTGCAACACAGACCCACGCAATCTGGGGCTCCTGGCTACCCTAATGTGGTCAGGGTTGAGAGGTGGAAACAGCAGAAGCCTATCAGGCAGCAGAAAGAAAAACCGCTTGGGGCCAGGCATTGGAGTAAGCAGTGAGCCCTCCAGGAGCTTGGTCAGCAAGCCACCCCCCCTGGAATGGGAGGAGAATAGTACCCTCTGCTGACAGGGCTGGACATCCCTGCTTCTGGCAAAGGAAAACAGTTTCCTAGGTCCAGGTCCATTGTCATAGAGCAGGCAATGAAGCGTGAGTTTGGAGCTGATAGGCAATACCTTAATAACAGCACAATAGGATGCATTTAACCAGTTTCCCATTAGCGGACGTGTTGGTGTTTCCCGTTTTTAACCATTCTCAAGCATGTTGCTATGAGTGACATTTGAATGATTATTACATGAGAATTTGAAATTGCAGAGTGGGACATGAAGGGTTTTGCATCCCATTCTACTGTTAATCAAGTAAATCCTGGGTTGAAGTTTACTGGTGAAAACATAGAAATAAGCAGCTGCCCAGATTACTTAGGGATGCTCAAAGGCCTTAGTGGGAGTTAGGCAACGTTGCTTTTTTTTTAAGATTCACTGTAGATAAAAGAAGAAGAGTTATTTACTAAATCCTCATAGGCCCCAGGTTTCCTCTTTCATCTCTGAATGATCTTAGCCATTGGGGGCTCTCCCAGGATAACACACCCCTAGCCTGCCACACCAGAGGACCATCATAGCTCCTTCAATTCCTTCTTTATTTGGTACCTGAAGAGCCTATTTTTCACCCTTGGGAATATTTCTATATTTGTCTTGTGCTATTTGAAACATGTACAGGTGTTTGTACAGAGAACCAGGAGGTCCAAAAGGCCCTGTTTCCTGCATGGAAGGCATGTCCATCCTTCCTTTCTTTGGCCCCCTTTATCCTCAACACATCCTCACCCAGAAATCCCTTCAGTTCAGCCTATGGGTGGTCACTGCTTGAAGACATACTTTAATCCATTCATCAGCTAAGCACCCACATTATGCCAGGCAATCCGTACAAGGATCCTGAAGGACAGATGCTGTTGCCTCCATTTTGTACACATGGAAACTATGGGTAAAAGCCTAAACGACATCTGAGGTGACAGTGCTTGACTGTGACACCAGATTCCCCAGTGGAAGCCCAACGCATGGCCACGTTTTAGAAAATATTGTAATTACCAGAAGGGGGAAAGGGCCAGTGGGCTTCTGTCCTGACTCAAAAGGCCTCACTGTGCCGTGCCTATGGTCTCTGGTGGCTTCTAAGGAAGTCCTTCCCTGTTAGTTCTGGCCCAGGTGGGGGCTTCCTCCAGTGACCCTTCCCATGGTCGCCTGAACACCTGGTCACACATACAGAGGGTCTTTCCTAAGACTTTGTTTCTCAGAGGCACCGTTGTGTTTGGAGTTCTTGATCCAGCCAGGTGTTACTAGTCAAGGTGCGGTGCTTCCTTCCAAGAGTCAGGCCCTTCTGGCAACAACTCATTCTCTGAGTTTGGACACATATCCTGTATCCACCACTATAGTATCATACCGAGTAGTTTCACTGCCCTAAATATTCTTTGTGCTCTGTCTGTTCTACCCAACCTTCCCCACAGCCCCTGGCAACTACTAATATTTTCACTGTCTCTAGTTTTATTTTTTCCAGAATATCATATTTCAGCTAGTATGGCATATAGCAATTTCAGAGTGGCTTGTTTGTATTTTTAAAATGTTTTGTGCCTAAGCTTACATGACTGTTCGTGTATTATATATTCATTAACTAGTGATAATGTCAAACACAGTTTAGCAACTTTCTTCCATAAAAAGTAAGTCTTCACCATATTTTCTCAACAGTATGAACAAAGATTAGGGTATCAACCACAATCGTCACTAACCGACTTGAACATTTACTGTGCCATGTACTGTTCTACTGTAACTGTTTTCCGCCTGTAATGTGGACTGTATTGTACCCCCCTGAAGAGCATATGTTGACGTGCTAACCCTCAGTATGTCAAACTGTGACTGTACGTAGACAAAGGACCTTTAAGGAGGTATTGAAGTTACAATGAGGTCATTAGGGTGAACTCTAATCCAACGCGACGGTTGTCCTTAAATACGGTGGAGATTAGGACATGAATACACAGACACACACAAAGGAATGATTATGTGAAGAGGGATGAAGAAGACAGCCATGTATAAGGCAGGGAGAGGGCTTTGGAGGAAGCCAATCCTGCTGTCACAATCTTGAACTTCCAGCCTCCAGAACTCTAGGAAAATAATTGTTCATGCCACCAGGTCCGTAGTACTTTCTTATGACTTCTCTAGCAAACTACTACAATGTGTAACATTTATTCTTGCCGTAGCCTCAAAAGGCAAGTACTACTGTCTGCGTTTTATAAGAAGAAACCTGAGGCCCAAGGAATTTTATAAGAAGATAAATAACTTGCCCACAATCCACCGCAGTGTAATATCCAGCTACCAGGATATGCTGTGCTACCATAAAAATCACCAAATCTTAGGTGGTTAACACAACAAACGGTTACCACTGACTGATGTGGACAGTGTATCAAGGGTTGGTGAGGGGTACTTCTTCCTAGTTTCTCAGGGTCCCAGGCTCATGGGCCCTTCATCCCAACCTGTTTCCACAGCCTCCTGGGATCGGGGAAGGGAACATGGTGAACCTATGTTGATTCTGAAGTTTCTGCCTTCTCATTATTTTTTCTTACATTTCCCCTACTAAGGCAAGTCATTAGGGCACATCTGTCTTCAAAGGGCTAAAGGAAGGAAGCATAACCCCACCACGTGCCCAGAAGGAGAGGAAAACCAGGATGTTTATGGATAGTGTCATGGTAGGTACACAGGGCAAGCAAGCTTAGGGTGAACATGTCTTCCCCGATACAGGCGGGGCAGTGTAGGGCAAAACATTCTCTTCACCTGGAGAGAGGTCTGGTCTCTGGCTTCAGCTACTGGGAGGAAATCTCAATGTCCCTGGAGTGTCCTGCCTCATCACAACATCGTTATCTGCCTGGGGGCTTTAGCCATGAGACAGTCTAAGAAGGTGATGTATGTTGGGGGCTTTGGGACATGCCATATGACTTCTGACCTCCTGAGGGGCTGAAGGCTAATGGTCAGCTACACACACACAATGTGATCAAGTTCACAAAAAAGCCTGAACACTTGGGGCTCGACTGAGCTTCCTGGGTTGGCGGGACTCTGTGTGTACTGCCTCACCTTGTTGATACTAGGAGGGGAACGTGTTCCCAGGACACGAGACTGCACATCTGGACCTGCTCCAGATTCTGCTCTAGGTGTCTCTTACTTCCGCAGTTCCAATATGCATCCTTTCACTCTAAGAAACTATACTCACTAATAGAACACTTTCCGGAGTTCTGTGAGTCATTTGGTCTTTTCGACCAAAAAGGTGGTTGTGGGAGCCCCTAAATTAATAGGCAGCTGGTCTGAAGTGAGGGTGGCCCTGGGATCCCCTGAACATCTAAGTATTCATCTTTTCCTTTTTTTTTTATTTTTATTTTCATTTTTTAAATATTTATACTTAACATAATACTTTATCCTATTGCTCTGCTGAGACTTTTCCTCCATTTAGAGAAGAGAACCCATCTTTTAGTGGTTGCCACTTCCCTCTTTCCAAATTAGGTATAATTTGACATAGGAGAATTACAAAATTCACTTTTCAGTAATACAATCCAATTTAATTTTTTATACAGCTTGAAACTGAGGGTTACAATACATACATTTGAAAATAAAATGACATCTTTTCACATAACTTATTCTGAACAGTAAAAATTAACTTTATGTACCTGACCGTCAACTTCCATGCAAATGAAGAAGCAACATTGTCAAACAATATATCAATATTCCCAATGATGGTTATTACTGAGGGTTCAATTTCTGACTATATGTCTTACAAAGTTAAAATTTGTTCTCAGAATTTTGTTTTTAAAAACCTGCCTTTTGGAAGTGCTTTTATTTCTTCAGGGTGATGGCAACGTAAATTGTGAAAACAATGTGTAAGGTGTCAAAGATAGTATAAAAATACATACAGATACACAAATATGATCAATATTCCTGTTTTTTTCTGATTCCAAAAGCAGATATCTAGCCATCTTCCTTAAATGGTATCGAAAATCTCCAAAGAGCATCTAGGTAACTGGAATATACAAAACCACTCTATAAGAAACAGATGAATTGGAAGTAGGGCTTCTGTCACAAACAGGATGGCTATAAAGCAAGCAATCTATGGAAACATTCATATGTTGGAAGTGGCGACAGAAACACAGGTATTTTTCTTGTTGTTTTAAGAACAGCTATTCTGATTTTTATAACCCTAAATTCTAATACATCAAACAAAAAGCATTAACATTTCACTTAAGATCACTCAGCACCCTCAGCTTTCAAAGAAATATAGTAAACACCTTAAAGCCATGAAAATAGTGTTAACAAACTATACTCTAAATTAGTATGTGACCCCAAATGTTGGTCTTCTTAGCAGGTGATGGGCAAAATCCCAATCGTAGAACAATCTTCAGAAAAGTTGGCATGACACTCATATTCACTCTTCTCCCAAAGAGGATGGGCATGACAGTGGGGCTCCTGGGCCTAAGCATTTGGTTGTAGTATAAAGCAGGAAAGGGGAAATGAGCGGACAGGGCTCTCGGAGGGGAAATCACTAAGATACAGCCTGAAAGTACGGCTCAGGAAGGTAGATTTTGTAACTTAGAGTGTGGGTGAGGTAGCCCCCAGTGAGTTCTCATAAGTGGAGGGTAACACTCCCTCATCCCTTGTAGGATTTCATTGTTTGAAAATAATCTTGAAGTTCAGCTTTATCTTGGAGACCACAGTATGTGCTGCCTTTGCCATTTTCCTCCTGCCATTTCTCAGTCAATGTCTCATCTCCGGTTCTCTCTGGCAGTTTGGCCCCTAAGAGCTTGGTGGCAAAAGACTGTTAGCATGGCAGAGCCAGACGTGAGCTACTTCCCTCCAGGAAGGCAAACCTCTTAGAGCAGGCAGGACACCCAGGCCCGCTGTCTGCTGCCTCCTCGCCCCACCTCCCTGGTGGCCTCATGGGGCCATTGTCTGCCTCTCCGAGATTATATGTGGGTGGCCTTGTCCTGTGATATTTGTGTGACGCTCATGCCTATGAATGTGGACAGGGAAGAATTGAATTGTATGAGTGTTGGCATGTTGGGAGTGCCAGGCTCAACGGCTTCAAGTTTACGGGCACCCAGCTGTCACTGGAAAGTATGTACTCCCCGCCTCCCCACCCCCACCATCCAGGTCTGCCAGCCCTTAAAGGCAAAAACCTTTTGAAGTTCAGGGTCAGCACTTGCAGCCAGACAGTGGTTGTACTGTCCACCTTCAGATAGCTGGGCCCCAGAAAACTTGAAGCAGTTAAGTCCCAACATGCTGCCACTCATACAATTCAATTTCTCCTCAAACATAGGCAGGAGCATCAGACAAGTAACAGGACAAGGCCTCCTACATATCATCTTGGAGAGGCAGACAACGGCCCCATGAGGCCACCAGGGAGGTGGGGTACGAGGCAGCTGACAGCAGGCGTGGGTGTCCTGTCTGCTCTAAGATGAGAGGTTTGCGCTCATGGAGGGAAGTGGCTCACCCTGGCTCTGCCATGCTTACAGTCCTTTGCCAGCAAGCCTTTAGGGGCCAGGTGGCAGAGAGTTTGGGAGATGAGGTCTTGACTAGGAATATAAAGGAGGAAAATGGCAAAGGCAGCACACACTGTGATTATATCCTACAAGGGACAAAGCAGCAGGAAATGGAGAAAGAGTCCTCTAAGGCAGTGGTTCTCAACCTGTGCGTCGTGACCCACAAGAACTGTATTAAAGGGCCACGGCTTTAGAAAGGTTGAGAACCACTGCCCTAAGGGAACTCAGGGAAGAGAGCCACTTCTGATAGTTAAGCCAAGTAAGGAAATGTTTTAGGGATAAGAAGTCTTTCCCAATCCTATCAAATGCACAGATATCCAAGTGGGCTGCACCTTGTAGCTGCCAGCAAAGATGGCCCAATCTGCATCTGTCCAGGGCTGGTCACGCAAGTCAGGTCTGCTAGAGTACACATTATCTATAACTTCCGTACAGTTATGCTCAGTCTCTCTTTCACTGACTGGAAGGAGCGTGGCTTGTTTCAGAGTGTTGCATTAGAGAGCCAAAAATGTCCCTTAGCGTCCATTAAATTGACCACAGAGTGGGGTACTTTCACTCAGACCCTGTCCTAGAGTCAGCTTGTCAGCTTCTTGCACAAGGAGAGCAGTAGCGGGTAGAGCCCGTAAGCATGGTGACCATCCTTTTACCACTCCATCCAACTGCTTAGAGAGGTAAGCTACAGGCCTTGGCCAGGACCCAACCAGCTGGGTTAACACACCCACAGCCATTTTATCTCTCTGAGACATACAGAGTAAAGGGTTTGGCCAAGTCTGGCAGTCCCAATGCAGGTGCAGCCATCAGCCTCATCTTTAGCTGGGAGAAGGCACATTCCTGTTCTCCTTCCCACTCCAAGGGCTCTTCCTTCTCTTCTTTAGTTGCGTCATACAAGGGCTTAGCTAAGACAACAATGTTGGGGATTCAAATATGACAGAAGCCGACCGGGCCTAAGAACTTCCAAACCTGCTTTTGGCTCATGGGGCTGAGGAGGCAATTAATGACCTGCCTCCATTTTGTGCCTAGATACCTTTACCCCTGCTTGACAGTAAATCTTAGATAACGTATTTGCTGCCGGTAAATCTGGGCCTTCCATTTGGATACTTTATAGCCACATACCTCTAGATGTCATAAAAGATAGTCCATGCCTTGGGCGCAGCCCTCCTGGGTAGGGTGTCCTGAAAGGAGGTCATCGACATATTGGAACAGCACACATTCTAATTCCTCAGCTGGGAATTTCTGGAGGTCACAAGCCAGTGCTTCTCCAAAAATCGTGGGTGTTTTGAACCCCTGTGGCAACCTGGTCCATGTGCACTATTTCCATGTCTGGTCTCTCCCACTGGAAAGAAAACAGCCTCTAGCTTCCCAGAGCCAGCCTTATACTGAAAGATACATCTTTTAAGTCCAGACAAATGGGCCGCTTGGCTTCTGCTGGCAGTAGATTCAACAGAGTATGTCTCATTTTATAAGTTGACAGTACAGACAAGGCTGGGATCTAAATACAGGTGGACCACAGCCTCTTTTTTCTCCTTTTAAACTATTTTTCTCTCTCCAATTTCTCTCTTTACTAAAGGCAAATTATAGTAGAACTAACTTATTTGTCAAAATAAACTGTACCTTCAGTATATGGGGTCTGATTATTTCCATAAAGTGCAGTAAGAATAATTAATTATTAGCCATCTATGCTCTTCTTTCCTTTAAAATTGGCTTTGCTGGAACCTTTTATAAGGAATCTCAGGCTGGACTTTTTGAAAGCCTTTCAGAGCCCAAGTTTTATCTGTGCCATTAGATACCTGTATGTATTGGGTAAATCCCTCTTCTCTTGAGGTCCCCAAGCACATTTCGATTCCTGGACCCATCAGCAAGCGACCTTCATTACTTACCAGAGATCAGGAAATGTTACTGATGGGTATCTGGCCAGTTTTCCAAAGGGCTTTTTTTATTGGCCTTATAAAGTCAACCTTAATTCTTTAATGCAGTCTGGACACCTCTGGAAATGCTATTCCAGCCAAAGCCTTGGTAAAATAATGAGTGCCTTCATCATGTCATATAGAACAAAACAGATTCTTATTGAACTTATGAAAATAACTGTATTGTGGGTGGGGCCTTGGTGTGTGTCACACTTTATGGGGGCAAGACATGATTGCAAGAGGGACTTTACCTAACAATTGCAATCAGTGTAACCTGGCTTATTGTACCCTCAATGAATCCCCAACAATAAAAAAAAAAAAGAAAAAAAAATAACTGTATTGTCAGAAATTAAGAATACATACAAATGGCTTGCAAATTCTGGAGAAAACAAGGAGAGAGAAAAATACATGTTTCAAACTCTGTTCATAAGTACACACATTGCTTGAAAAACTACAAATAGCTCAAAAGACAGAAAATTATTTCTTGACTTCTGGAAAACAGAACACAGAAAGAATCAACAATATTTTGACCAAAAAGACATTACAAACTAGCCCAGATCCGCGTAACCGATTTCTATTCTGTTGAAGTTAGGTTAGCAATACTCATAGACATGTTAACTTTCCAATGAACGTTCTAAAAATCTGCTTTTTAGTCTGGCGGTATTCAATTTCCAAAGACATCAGGAATTTGAATTTGAGAGAATTTGTCAGCCTCTCTTAATATTTTTTTTTTCTTTTTAGGATAAACTTTGGACTCAGCCAGTTACATAAAAAATACTTTATTTTTTAGATGAATTGAAATTATTACCAACAATATATGTTAGGACAGACCAATGTCTTATACATTAGGACAGACCAATGCTTTATAATATTGGAACATATATATAACCATAACCTACATAAAATTAATCACCATTTCATATTTGACAATGTTTCCTATATATTTTGAATAAATCAAATAAGTTTAATTTGTTTTCCCATGACTTTCAGTGGTCTTAATATTTCAAGAAGACTAAATTTAAAGTTGTGGTTTTTTTTTTTTGCTGTTGGCCTTGGCCAAGTTTGAACCCACCAGTCTCAGTGCATGTGGCCAGCGTTGCAACCACTGCCCTGTGGGCTCCAAGCCCCAGATTTAGAGTTTTTATTTTGAAAGTTTTGTCAAATATCAAAGGCCTAAAACATTTGTTTAAAGAAAATTACAAGCCAAAAGATTTTAAAGGAAATAAATAGTCAACTGGATCATATGTAAATTCTTTCACAAATTCTCTTTTATGAGCTTCATTTAACCTACACAGACCATTTACAAACATTCTAAACTTTCTTTAACTTTTGCCCTGCCTTTCACTTTCTTATACAACCATTCTGTTTTCAGTGCAAATTTTATCACACAAGATTCTTTCTTTACACAATGCCATTCTCCTTTCTGTTTAATTTCTCTTACTCAAAAACTCACTTCGCACAAAACAGGATCCCAGTTTACCATGAAGTCACCCATTCACTCGGCCAAACTGATAACTAGAAGGTTTAAAAGGCAAGAATCTTATTCTTTGACAAAGATTCAGTTTCCACCACAATTTAAACTCCAAATTATTACATTACAAATGAGAGACTTTTTATAAGATATAAGATTGATACAGGATTTTCCCACTCTGGAAAGGGAACCCCCATTTTTCAGGCTCAGGTGAGCTTAGACATCAGACTCCCATCTCCAGGCACAAACCCTCCGAGCCCCAGCAAGGTCATAAACAAAGCAGCCGAAATCTTTTGGAAGGCTCCACCCTAAGGAGCACACACCTTAATCCCCTCTCCAGACAAAAACTGCAACAAAGACCTAATAACCTTGTCCAGGGTGAGGCGCTGCATTGATTCATTTGATAGAACACCCTTTCAGTTTGTAAAGTTATTTTTCCATCTACCAAGTCCTAGACAAAATATCTCTCAGAGATAATTATTTACCCCTAGAAAAAGGACTTATGCAGGGAACCTCCAATCTGGGCCTCCTCCCCACTTCCAGAGGCTGTTCCCCTTGGAAACCTGTTGCTTATATGGATACAGCCTCATTCAGCATGAAATTTACACTCTCTTCCCCATATTTCCAAGGGCCATCCAGAGCTCACTGGACTGCCTAAACCACAACACTTTTCAAGGCACAACCCCTCTGCCAATAGCTCTGGCACTCTCCACTCTCACTGCGTGCCCCTCAGTCCAACAAAATGCCATTTTATCACTGATCTGTGGCCCGCTGGCTCAATTCTCAAATTACTGTGACCAAACACTCACTGAAGAAATTCCGGTAACAAAACTACAACAACATTCTTTCTAATGTCTTTTCATCCCCCCCACCCCCCCAAGTCCCACATGGCCAAGTCAGGAAGATTGTTCAAGTCACCACCAAAGACAGAAAGCAGAAAACCTGGAACTTCCAGTTTCTCTCATAATAGCCAGGAGGCAAAGTTGGAGCAGGAAAGAAAGGCACACTCACACATTTGTTTCACCCCATGAATGGAAGGGGGTGAACCCCACCTATTGTTACCCATCTCGGTCGTTCTCAAAGCACTCACATGCACACAATTCCAACCCAATTCTTTTTTCTTTTATTAAATCATAGCTGTGTACATCGATATAATCATGGGGCATCATTCACTAGATTCACAGACCATTTACCAAGTTTCACATATACCCTTGTAAGATGCACCGCTGGTGTAATCCCACCAATACCCTTCCCTCTACCCCCCTCTCCTCTCCCTCCTCCCTCCTCTCCCTATCCTCCTTCCCCCTATTCTTAGGTTGTAACTGGGTTATAGCTTTCATGTGAAAACCCTAAATTAGTTTCATAGTAGGGCTGAGTACATTGAGTACTTTTTCTTCCATTCTTGAGATACTTTACTAAGAAGAATATGTTCCAGCTCCATCCATGTAAACATGAAAGAGGTAAAGTCTCCATCTTTCTTTAAGGCTCCATAATATTCCATGGTGTACATATACCACAATTTATTAATCCACTCGTGGATCGATGGGTTACTTGGGCTTCTTCCATGACTTAGCAAATATGAATTGGGCTGCAATAAACATTCTGGTACAAATATCTTTGTTATGATGTGATTTTTGGTCTTCTGGGTATATGCCCAGTAGAGGGATTACAGGATCGAATGGCAGATCTATTTTTAGATCTCTAAGTGTTCTCCATATCTCTTTCCAAAAGGAATGTATTAATTTGCATTCCTACCAGCAGTGCAAAAATATTCCCTTTTCTCCACATCCGCGCCAACATCTCTGGTCTTGGGATTTTGTGATATAGGCTAGTCTCACTGGAGTTAGATGGTATCTCAAAGTAGTTTTGATTTGCATTTCTCTGATGATTAAATATGATGAGCATTTTTTCATATGTATGAAGGCCGCGCGCCTGTCTTCTTCAGAGAATTTTCTCTTCAAATCCCTTGCCCAGCCTGCGATGGGATCCCTTGTTCTATTCTTGCTAATGTGTTTGAGTTCTCTGTGGATTCTGGTTGTTAAATCTTTGTCGGAGACATAACCTGCAAATATCTTCTCCCATTCTGAGGGCTGTTTGCTTGCCTTATTTACTGTGTTCTTTGCCGTGCAGAAGCTTTTTTGTTAGATCAAGTCCCAGTACTGTATTTTTGAAGCTGCTTCAATTGCCTGGGGGGTCCTCCTCATAAAATACTCGCCCAGACCTATATCTTCAAGGGTTTTCCCTGCACTCTCCTCTAGTATCTTTATAGTTTCATGTCTTAAGTTTAAATCTTTGATCCAGTGAGAGTCTATCTTAGTTAATGGTGAAACGTGTGGGTCCAGTTTCAGTCTTCTACAGGTTGCCAGCCAGTTCACCCAGCACCATTTGTTAAATAGGAAACCTTTTCCCCACTGAATATTTTTAATTGGCTTGTCAAAGATTAAATAACGGTAAGTAGCTGGGTTCATCTCTTGGTTCTCTGTTCTTTTCCAGACATCTACTTCTTTGTTTTTGTGCCAATACCATGCTGTTTTGATCACTATTGATTTGTAGTGTAGTCTGAGATCTGGTAGCGTAATTCCTCCTGCTTTGTTTTTATTTCTGAGTAATATCTTGGCTATTCGAGGTTTTTTCTGATTCCATATAAAACGAAGTATTGTTTTTTCCAGATCTTTAAAGTATGACAGTAGAGCTTTAATAGGGATGGCATTGAAATTTTATGTTGCTTTGGGTAATATGGACACTTTAACTATGTTGATTCTTCCCAGCCATGAGCATGGTATGTTTTTCCATTTGTTAATATTTTCAGCTATTTCTTTTCTTAGAGTTTCATAGTTCTCTTTATAGAGATCTTTCACTTCCTTTGTTAGATAAATTCCCAAATATTTCATCTTCTTTGGCACTACTGTGAATGGGATAGAGTCCTTAACTGTTTTTTTCAACTTGACTATTGTTGGTATGTATAAAGGCTACCGATTTATGAATGTTGATTTTGAAGCCTGAGACGCTGCTATATTCCTTGATCATTTCTAAGAGTTTTGTAGTAGAGTCCCTAGTGTTTTCCAGATATACTATCGTATCATCTGTGAAGAGCGAAAGTTTGATCTCTTCTGACCCTATATGGATACCCTTGATCGCCTTTTCTTCCCTAATTGTGGTGGCTAAAACTTCCATTACAATGTTTAAAAGCAATGGACACAATGGGCAGCCTTGTCTGGTTCCTGATCTGAGTGGAAATGATTCCAATTTACCTGCATTCAATATGATATTGGCTGTGGGTTTGCTGTAGATGGTCTCTCAGTTTAAGAAATGTCCCTTCTATACAGATTTTCTTAAGTGTTCTGATCATGAAGGGATGCTGAATATTATCAAAAGCTTTGTCTGCATCAATTGAGAGAATCATATGGTCTTTGTTTTTTAATTTATTTATGGGCTGGATTACATTTATAGATTTACGTATATTGAACCAGCCTTGAGACCCTGGGATAAAACCAACTTGGTCATGATGTATAATTTGTTTGATGTGTTGTTGGATTCTGTTTGTTAGGATCTTGTTGAATATTTTTGCATCCATATTCATTAGTGATATCGGTCTGTAATTTTCTTTTCTTCTTGGGTCTTTTCCTGGTTTGGGGATCAGGGTGATGTTTGCTTCATAGAACATGTTAGGTAGTCTTCCTTCTTTTTCTACGTTTTGGAAAAGGTTGAGTAATATAGGTACTAATTCCTCTTTAAACATTTGGTAGAATTCTGACATGAAACCACCTGGCCCCGGGCTTGTCTTTTTAGGGAGGTTTTGTACAGTTGATACTATTTCCGAACTTGATATGGGCCTGTTCAACATTTCCACTTGATTCTGGCTAAGTCTTGGAATGTGACGTGCTTACAAGTTTCGGTCAATCTCCTTCAGATTTTCATGTTTCTGAGAATACAGTTTCTTGCAATATTCATTAGGGATTTTTTTGATTTCTAAGGAGTCTGTTGTTATTTCATCTTTCCTGTTTCTGATTGATGAAGTTAGAGATTTTACTCTTTTTTTCCTGATTAGGTTGGCCAAAGGTTTATGTATTTTATTGACCTTTTCGAAAAACCAGCTTTTTGAATTATTTATCTGTTGTATCATCCTTTTGTTTTCAATTTCATTTAATTCTGCTCTAATTTTGGTTATTTCTTTTCTTCTACTAGGTTTGGGGTTGGAATGTTCTTCCTTTTCCAGTTGCTTGAGATGTCCCATTAAGTTGCCTCTCTTTCTGTTCTCTTGAGGAAGGCTTGCAGTGCTATAAATTTCCATCTTAGAACTGCTTTTGCGGTGTCCCGGAGGTTCTGATAGTTCGTGTCTTCACCGTTGTTTTGTTCCAAAAAATTGGCGATTACTTTCATTTTTTTTTTTTTTTTTTTTTTTTGTAGAGACAGAGTCTCACTTTATGGCCCTCCATAGAGTGCCGTGGCTTCACACAGCTCACAGCAACCTCCAACTTCTGGGCTTAAGCGATTCCCTTGCCTCAGCCTCCCAACTAGGTGGGACTACAGGCGCTGGCCACAACGCCCGGCTATTTTTTGGTTGCAGTTTGGCCAGGGCTGGGTTTGAACCCGCCACCCTCGTTATTTGGGGCCGGCGCCCTACCGACTGAGCCACAGGCGCTGCCCGGCGATTTCTTTCTGAATCTCATCTCTGATCCAGCTATCATTCAACATAAGGCTATTTAACTTCCATGTTTTTGTATCAGTATGCAGATTCCTGTTGTTACTCAGCTCAAGTTTTATTCCATGGTGGTCCAAGAAGAAGCATGGAATAATTTCTATTCCTTTAAATTACTGAGGTTAGACTTGTGACCTAAGATGTGATTGATTTTGGAGTAAGTTCCATGGGCTGATGAGAAGTATGCGTATTCAGTTTTGTTGGGATGAAATGTTTTGTAGATATCTGCTAAATCCAAATGTTGGATGGTTAGGTTTAAATCTAAGATTTCTTTGCTCAGCTTCTTGTTGGAGGATCAATCCAACACTGACAAAGAAGTGTTGAAATCTCTGACTATTTTGGAGCTGGAGGAAATAAAGTTGCTCATGTCTGTTAGATTTTCTCTTATAAATTGAGATGCATTCTGGTTGGGTGCATAGATATTAATAATTGATATCTCATCATATTGAGTATTACCCTTAACAAATATGAAGTGACCATTCTTGTCCTTCCTTACTTTTGTTGATTTAAAGCCTATTGTATCTGCAAATAAAATTGCAACACCTGCTTTTTTCTGATTACCATTTGCCTGAAATATGGATGATCATCCTTTCACCCTGAGTCTGTATTTGTCTTTTATGTTAAGATGTGACTCGTATGCAACAAATATCTGGCCTGAGTTTTTGTATCCAGTCAGCTAACCTATGCCTCTTTAGAGGACAGTTTAAGCTGTTCACATTAATGGAGAATATTGATAAGTCTGGTGAAGTTTTGGGTATCGAATTTTTCAAAAGTCCAGTGGGCATTTTTAATCCTTTTGCCAGTGTGGAAATTGGAGATTGATCAGAAGTTTCTGAGTGAGTTTACTTTTGTGGTATAGGATTGGGTTGGTCATTATGGAAGATAGGTCTGAGAATATCGTGAAGAGCTGGTTTTGTTATGGCAAATTTCTTCAACATATGACTGTCATTCAAGTATTTAATTTCTCCGTCATAAATGAAACTCAGTTTAGCTGGATACAAGATCCGGGATTGAAAGTTATTTTGCTTTAGGAGATTAAAAGTCAGTGACCACCTTCTTCTGGCTTAAAAAGTTTCAGCAGAGAGATCTGCAGTCATTCTAATATTCTTCCCTTTGAAGGTAATGGTTTTCTTTCTCCTGGCAGCTTTGAGGATTTTCTCCTTCATATTAACTTTAGTGAAGTTAATTATGATATGCTTGGGGGATGTCTTATTGGAGTTGAGTCGTGCTGGGGTTCTGAAGCTGTCTCCTATCTGAATTTCAGAATCTCTTGGTATGTCTGGAAAATTCTCTTTCATAATTTCATGCAGAAGGGCCTCTGTGCCCAGCAAGGCCACTTCATCTGTTTTTGGAACTCCAAATTTCGGATATTCACCTTCTTTGAATTATCCCAGAGCTCTCGGAGAGAATGATCCGTTTTTGCGCTCCATTTCTCTTCCTCTTTGAGAGTTTGGGAGCGTATAAAGGCTTTATCTTTAATGTCAGAAAATTTTTTTTCTGCTTGCTCCATTCTGTTGCTGAGGGATTCTACTGTATTTTTAGTATCTTTGAGGGCTGCAAATTCTTGCTTCAGTGTGTCTAAGTCTTTGGTGGTTTTGTCTTTAAGTTCGTTAAATTCTTGAGACAACTTTTGAATTTCTCCTCGAATTCCTAATTCCACTTTGTTAATCTTGTCTGCAATACAAATTCTGAATTCGATTTCTGACATCTCAGCCAGTTGTTTATGAATAGGATCTTCAATTACATCTGCCATATCTTTCCTTGGGGGGGGGGTTGATCTATTCTGGTTATTCATGTTACAAGAGTTTTTCTGCTGATTCTGCCCTACGGTTGTTTTACTCCCTTTGATTTTTTTCCCCTGGGGCTTTGTTGAGGGCCTGTACAGTGTTGTGGCCTGAGAAACTGAGGCCCTGTCTGGTGTGGTGGGGCTAACTGGTTCTGTCTTGTTTTCAGTTGGTTTCTCTTCCACCCTAGTGAAACAGATACTCTAGATTGAAGTCTCAGCTGTGGAGAAATATCAGCAATTAAGTCACCCAACCCCCCCACCAGCAAACAATTGGAAAAGGAAAGTCAAACCTTCCTACCACGGTGCACCCAGGGCGCCACCTGATTTGTCCTCAGGCGATTGGTTCAGTTCAAAAAGTCCAAATCAGTTGTCTCAGTCTGCACCTGTCTCGGGTGATAGTTTAAGAGGTCTCTGGGAACTGGATCACAGGGGTCTGGTGACTACTCTGGAGTGGCTTGCTCCAGTGCTGCGTGGAGTCAGGAGGAGCCACCCAGCCAATAGATCAGTCTGGGAAGGTTACTTCCTCCTTCCCCACCTTGCACTGCTGTCACACCCAGTCACTGACAGCCCTGCAGTTGGCTGACCCAATTGCCTGTAGTGAATCGGTACTCCAGGAGTTTGTACCTGCCTGAATCACAAGGAAGTCTGCCAGGCCACTGTGTTCTGCTTCTCTCTAGCAGAAGGAGGTGAGGCCTGACAACCTCGGGCGCTTGATGAAGGTTGGGGGGTTTTCACTCAGGTCCAGACTCGCCCCTGATTAATGTTACTGACAGAACAGAATAGAACAACTCTGCGGTTCCCCTGCAGAAGAGAAGCTGAGTTGAGTTCCGAATTAGCTTGTCTTTGCTCTTGTATTGTCTATAGGCTGATGATCCCCTGAGGTCCAGGTGCATCTTCGGTTTAGTATAGCAGACCTCTGGGTCAGCCCCACCCTGGGAGTTTCCCCCATTTGCAAGTTGGAGTTGCCTAAGGCAAATCCTATACTCACAGTCTCTGGTTGCCCAGGGAGACAGGGGGTGTGGCTTCAGAATATTCGGTAGTGAACCGTATTGCTAGCAAAAGAGGGCAGCTGCTTTATGGCTTAGGCAACCTCTGCTCCCGTGTAGCTCCCTTCCGGCCAACCATCCTCTCTCTGCTCCTGTACCCCAGAGTCTGCACTGACCAGCTGCAGCCCAGCACTGTCTACACCCCTCTAGCAATCGCCTAAGAGTCTGAAACCCTGGGGGACAGGCCTCTAGACCTTGGAGGGAGAGCAGAGGGGAGCATGCAGAACGCTGGGAGCCTGGGGTTGCGGGCAGAGAACACACACAGCTTTACACTGTTTTATGCCTGGCCGTATTGTCACCAGAAGACAGCTGTCGCACTGTACCTCAGGGAACTGCCACTCTGGTGCAGTACCCTCTCCGCTGACTGGGACTGGTCTCCAGACCTCAGTGTGAGTGAAGGGGAGCGCTGGGAGTTCAGAATTCCAGGTAGATACTATATACAGTTTATACAGTTTTATGCCTGGCAGGAGGACGCCGTGGCACCCTAGTAGGGGAGGTAGGTCCAGTTTTTAGAGGATCTCTCCCGTGGTGTGTAGTGGGAGGACCTTTGAACTCTTCCCCGTTTTTTGTGGGGCTCTCTGAGCCGTTCTCATGGGGGAGGGGACTCCCATCTGCTTGGTGATGGATTTTGTACCTTTTGTTTGTATCCTTGTGGTCGCAGCTCGCCTCAGTGGGGTTGATGTGCGTTCTTCAACCTTCTCTCTTAGTGCAGCTCAAATCCACCAGGTTACTTGCTGAATTTTTGTCCTTAAACTCTCCTACTGGACGGGAGCCTCTGTGGAAAGCTGGCTTCAGTCAGCCATCTTGTCTCCTCCCCCCCTCCAACCCAATTCTTAACCTGGACAGCTTCAATTTCCCACTCAAGCTGCTACTTAGCCATAGAAGGCAAACTAACACTCCCCTAGGCCCTGTGAAGGGAGGTCCAACTCCACCCTCGGAGTTCTTTCAGTCATGCCACATCCACACACTCTCACACACCTCTCAACAGACCTGTCAGCAATCTAATGCCCAAGGAGTTGATCAGGCTCCTTCTCCACTAAAACTGTAATGGGACCTCCAGATCGATCATACCTTGCCTTACACATCTCCCTGTGTAAGTACCTGTTCCTGCATGTCAGTTCCTCCTGGTGTTTGACTCCTTGAAGACCTGCCAATGGGGTCCTTTCTCAGCCTAGTTAAGGCGTCTACACAGGGAGGCCAAACTGCCTCCCTGGAGTGCTCAGTTGTTCACGTCACCCAGCCGATCAGGGGCCCCCACGTGGGTGTCCAAAGGATTGGCAGCAACTACCAGGTGCGTGTTCTCTCCGGGGGGATCTTACTTCCCGGTCAGGGAACCAAAAATGTTGCAGGAAGACAAGGCCCAACAGAAAGAAGGAGCACCCAAACACCACATTTATAAGAGGAAGTGCTTTATTCACCAGCTGGGAGCTTACGGCATAGAAGAATTTCAAATGGCTGTGCTCCCCGACTGCCTTGGTCTTTCTCTTTTTATTGACAGTCAAAAAGTTCCACCCCACGGGTACCCTTCTCATTGGCTAGTTTGAATCAAGCGGGGGATGCTATTCCCACCCCTACAGAACTACAGGATTTCACAGAACTTAGAAATTTCCAAGTTTCAGGAAGTTAAGTTTACAAATTTCCAAGAGCTGAGTCACCATGGAGAGGACCCTGCATGTGTATCTTTGTGGTCTCCTTGAGAAGACCTGTTCTTGTAGACCTCACCCTTCTTGGCTATCCTCTCTCATTATTAATCTACCATAATTGTGAGTTGATCTTTCAGGGAACCAGATCAAGGGAAAAGGACAGGTTTTGCTATGACCCCTACAATACAGATTAGTAGAATAGATAAAAAACACAACCCTAATATCCAATGTCTCCAAGAAAACCATTTAACTCATAAAGATTCTCATGAACTCAAGGTTAAAGCATGAGAAAAAAATATCCCATGCTATGGAAATCAAAAGTGAGCAGGAGGCCCGGTGTGATAGCTCACACCTGTAATCTTAACATTCTGGGAGGCCAAAGTGGGTGGACTGCTTGAGCTCAGGGCTTTGAAACCAGCCTGAGCAAAAGTGAGAACCTGTCTATAAAGAAATAAAACAAATGGCCAGGAATTGTGGTGGGTGCCTGTAATCCCAGCTACTCAGGGGGCTGAGTCAGGAGGATTGCTCAAGTGCAAAAGTTTGAGGTTGCTAATGCTATAATGCCATGGCACCTACCCAGGGTGATAGAGTGAGACTTTGTCTCAAAAAAAAAAAAAAGTGAGCAGGAGTAGCTACTCTTAGATCAGATAAAACAGATTTTAAATCAATAACTGAATAAGTGGGAAAAAAAAGACAAAGATAGCCATTATATAATGATATAGGGATCAATTCAACAATTAGATATAACAATCCTAAATATACATGCACCTAACACCAGAGTCCCAGATTCATAAAAGAAATACCACTTGATCTAAGAAAAGAAACAAACAACATATTAATAATGGGGCACTTCAACACTCCAATGACAAAACTGGACAGCAAAGACAGGACTCTAGAACAAGTGTACTTAACAGACATTTACAGAATATTTTACTCCCAAAGTATAGATTTATGTTCTTCTCATAAGAACATGGGACATCATTATCCAAGATAGATCATATGTTAGGCCACTAAACAAGTATCAAAAAATTGACAAAAATCAAAATAATACTATGAATTTTCTCAGACTACAGTGGAATAAAACTAGAAATCAATTCTAAAAGAAATTTTCAAAACCATACAAATACATGCAAATTAAAAGGCATAATACTAAGTTAACTTTGAGATCAACAATGAAATGAAGGTGCAAAATTTAAAAAACATTTTTTAAATTAAAAGATGAACTAACAAAATCTCTGGGGTAAGTTAAAAGCAGAGCTAAGAGAGAAGTTTATAGCACTAAATACTTCCGATTAAAACAGAGAAATATCATAGGCTTGATGCCTGTAGCTCAACGGCTAGAGTGCCAGCCACATACACCAAAGCTGGCAGGTTTGAATCCAGCCCAGGCCTGCCAAACAACAATGACAACTGCAACAAAAAAACAGTGGCCATTGTGGCGGTTGCCTGTAATACCAACTACTTTGGAGGCTGAGTCAAGATAATCACTTAAACCCAAGTGTTTGAGGTTGCTGTGAGCTGTGATGCCACAGCACTCTACCCAGGGTGAGAGCCTGCGACTCTGTCTCCCCAAAAATAAATAAATAAAAGACAGAAATATCACAAATTAATAACCTAATGTCAAACATTGGGGTTCTAGAAAAATAAAAACAAACCAAACCTCAAGCTAGTAGAAGACAAGAAATAACAAAAAATCAGAGAACTAAATAAAATTGAAACAAAAAAGAACAATATAAAGGATCAACAAAACAAAAATTTGATTCTTTGAAAAGACAAATAAAACTGATATACCACACAAAAAAAAAAAATAAAAAGAAAAGAACAGAATTGATAGACCACTGGGTAGATTAACTGAGGAAAGAAGAAAATGATTGAAATAAGGTCAATCAGAAATGTAAAAGGAGACATTATATCATTATATCATAGAAATGCAAAAGATCTTCTGAGACTACTATGAACACCTCTGTGAACACAATCTAAAAATTCTAGAGGAAACGAAAGATGGCGGTGACTGGTTCAGTTTGCTTCAGGATCCACAGCAGGCTTTACCTGTCATTGAAGGGTCAACGTGCAGGACTTTGTGAACGAATATCAAGTTTCAGATTTTATTCTGGAAGTACAACCCTCCCAAAAGTTGAAGGAACTGATGTAACAAGGATTGAAGAAGTGTTTATTCCAAGAAAGAAATCTTGGGATAAAGTGGCCGTTCTTCAGGCACTTGCTTCCACAGTAAACAGGGACACCACAGCTGCACCTTATGCATTTCAAGATGATCCCTACCTTATTCCAGCATCTTCTGTGGAATCTCGTTCATTTTTACTGGCAAAGAAGTCTGGGGAGAATGCAGCAAAGTTTATTATTAATTCACATCCCAAATATTTTCAAAAGGACATAGCTGAACCACATATACCGTGTTTAATGCCTGAGTGCTTTGAACCTCAGATGGAAGAAGTAAGTGAAGCTGCCCTAAAGGAACGAATCAAGCTTAAAAAAGTCAAATCCTCTGTGGACCTGTTTGATCAGCTTTCGTAAGCAGGAACCACTGTGTCTATTGAAACAACAAATAATCTCTTGGATTTACTGTGTTACTATGGTGACCACGAGCCCTCCACTGATTATCCTTTTCAGCAAACTGAACCGTCAGAGGAATTGGAAGAGGAAAGTAACAAGAAATTTAGGAAGAAGGCTGGTCATCAGATTGGAGCTACATGGAGCGCAAAAAAACAATGCTGAGAGAATCTTTACATTGATGCCAGAGAAAAATTCACATTCCTACTGCACAGTGATCCGAGGGATGGTGAAGCATCGAGCTTATGAGCCGGCATTAAACTTGTACACTGAATTATTAAACAACAGACTCCATGCTGATGTATACACATTCAGTGCATTGATTGAAGCAACAATGTTGGGGCTGAATGCGGGTTTTGAGGAAAAATGGAATAAAACACTGGAGCTACTGAAACAAATGGTTGCACAGAAGGTGAAACCAAATCTACAGACTTTTAATACCATTTTGAAATGTCTCCGAAGATTTCATGTACTTGCAAGATTGCCAGCAATACAGACCTTACCAGAAATGAAAGCCATTGGAATAGAACCCTCGCTTGCAACATATCACCATATTATTCAGCTATTTTATCAACATGAAAACATTTCAAAAGGATCATCCCTGATCATCTATGATATAATGAATGAATTAATGGGAAATAAATTTTCTCCAAAGGATCTGGATGATGGTATGTTTTTTCAGTCAGCCATGAGAGTTTGCTCATCTCTCAGAGATCTGGAACTTGCTTACCAAGTACATGGCCTTTTAAACACTGGAGATAACCGGAAATTTATGGGACCTGATTATCGCCATCATTTCTATTATTCCAAGTTCTTCACTTTAATTTGTCTAATGGAACAAATTGATGTCACCTTGAAGTGGTATAAGGACCTGATACCTTCAGTTTTCTTTCCCCACTCCCAAACATTGGTAGATCTTCTCCAAGCATTGGGTGTGGCCAATCGGCTAGAAGTGATTCCTCGGATTTGGAAAGATAGTAAAGAATGTGGTCATACTTTCCACAATGACCTGAAGGAAGAGATTCTGATTCTTATGGCAAGGGATAAGCATCCACCAGAGCTTCTGGAGGAGTTTGCTGACTGTGCCGCTGACATCAAATCTGCTTATGAAAGCCAAGATGGCAGACAGACTGCTCCAGATTGGCCAGCCATCCCTCTCAACTGTGTAGCTGTCCTCTTTTTAAGGGCTGGGAGAACCCATGAAGCATGGAAAATGTTGGGGCTTTTCAGGAAGCATAATAAGATCCCTAGAAATGAGTTGCTGAATGAGTTCATGGACAGTGCAAAAGTGTCCAATAGCCCTGCCCAGGCCATTGAAGTGGTAAAACTGGTGAGTGCTTTCAGCTTACCTATTTGCAAGAGCCTTTTCCAGAGAGTAATGACTGACTTTGCCATCAGCCAGGAACAAAAGGAAGCCCTAGAAAACCTAACTGCATGGACCAGTGACAGTGATAGTGACAGCAGCAGTGACAGCGACAGTGACATCAATGAAGGCAAATGAAAGTGGGATATTCAGTAGTAATGATGACATCACCATAGCTGCTGGACTCACACTTGAAAACAGATACTAATATTTAACAATGTTTCAAAGAAATAGAGGATGCAGATTTGGTGAATTTTGGTACTGTGAAACAGTGGACAGATGCTACGTTATAATTTGCTACTAGCCAAACCACCTATTAACTGTAGCATTCCAGGCTTACCATGTAAGCTGCAGCTCTTGTGGTCAGGATAAGATCTGTATATCTGAAGTGCTGGTAGGCTGACCTCACAGTACCCTCTCCCTGCTACTGGACTAAAGCTTTTGTTGGTGTGATGTGTTGCTAAGATGTTGATCCTTTCTTCCTAAGAGACAGTGTCTAATTACATCACAAGTACTGTTGGGTCAGTAGTATCCCAATTTTGGGAATATTTATATGTGAAAAATTATACATCTTATAACTGATTAAACAGGATAATGGCAGTTGAGACTGCACAAGTGATTAATGTAAAAAAAAAATAAATAAATAAAAAATAAAAATTCTAGAGAAAATGAATAAATTCCTGCAATCACACAACCTCCCAAGCTGAGTTGGAGAAAAATAGAAATTCTAAACATACCAACAAGTAGTGAGAATAAATTAGCAATAAAACATATGCTTCCTCCCAAAAAAGCCAAAAACCAGATCATAGTGATTCTTACCAGACATACAAAGAAGAACTGGTACCTGTCCTACTGAGACTGTTACATAAGATTAGAAAGAGGAAATCCTCTCTAATTCATTTAATGAAGTCAATACCAACCTAATACCAAAGCCATGAATGAATACAACAACAACAAAAAGATAACTACAGGCCTGATTAACATCTATCCAAAAACAATCAAGAAAACACTAGCAAAAAAACCCAAGATCACATGAAAAGTATAGTTTACCATGACAAGTGAATTTCCTCCCAGGGATACAAAGATGGATTAACATATGCAAATCAAGAAATGTGATTCACTACATAAGCAGAATTTAAAACAAGTATCATATGATTATTTCGATAGATACAGTAAGAACATTCACTAAAATCCAGTGAAGGAGCTAAGGAAATTTCACTCCAAAATTGACTACTTGTATAAAGAATATTTTGAATTAAAGGCCATTCACAATCAGAAAGCATTTGGAAGGGGCTTCTTCTCTATCTACATAAAACCTGACCAATGTGATCAAAATATCAAAGGGGCAAAACTAACTTTCTTTGTTCACCCTGAAGGCTAGCAGACCTACTGCAAATTGTTTAAAACATAATAACTCTCTCTCGGGTTAATTTACAAGTCAATTCATTTCCCCCCATCTATTCATCCTTCTTAGCATTCACCTGCTGCTCCTGTACTCCACATTCTCCCCCTCCCTTCTAAAAGGCATCTTAAAAGGCATCGGGCCATCATTAAAACATTGGGAGATGACTCCTGTAATTCTCCCCATGTGCATGATATTTGGAAATAAACATTTCTCTTACTATCCTGCCTTAATTGTGAGTTGGTCTTTCAGCCACTTTTTGGGGGGAAAGGGCACATTTCCCCTCACCCTACACCAGCAAGTGTTAATGATAAAAAACCCTCAGCAAAATAGGCATAGACAGAATAAATACATACATCAACATAATAAAAACTACATATGATGTCAATGGAAAAGAAGCCATACTTGTAAAAATAATTTAAAGAGGTTTATGCTAAGCCAAATTTGAAGACTATGACCCAGAGCCACACCCAGAAAGCCTTGAGCAAGTGGACTCCCAGTTATGGGTTTGCAGTTTGGTTTTAGGAGTTAGGAATTACAGGTGAAGTTATAAATCAATAAGCAGAAAACATACATTGGTTTGGCACAAAAAGCTGGGACATCTGGTGGGTTGGGGCTCACAGATTTATACGTGGGTTTAAAGATTCTTTACCTGATAATTGTCTGGAAGAGTTAGACTTTGTCTAAAAGACCAGGAGTCAGCAAAAAGACATGCTTAAGGTAAAGGGTTTGTTAATCGGAGACAAAGCACTGGACAGACTCAACTGGTTTGTTGTGTATACTGAGGACGTGTAGGTAAGTCTTCCACAGCCTTTGGCTGTTGTGAGTCACAGAGGGCATCTCTAATAAGAGGAGGGAGCATGATGAGACATGTCAGATTTCCTCTCTGCTGGCTAGCAACTCAATTTAAGGGATCCCCTTGGCCAAGGCGGGGGGGTCCATTCAGTTAGTTGCTGGTGGAGGGGGACGTAAGATTTTATTTTAGTTCACAAGACAAACCCCTTCCAAATCCTTTCTGATTGTGAATGGCCTTTAATTCAAACACTATTCTGAATGAGATAAAGTTAAAAGCATTCCCAGTAAGAATTGAGACCGGACGATGCTCACTCTCACCACTTCTACTCAACATAGTGCTGGAAGTCCCAGCCAGAGAAATCAGATAATAGAAAAAAATAAAGGACACTCAAGTCAGAAAACAAAAAAAAAGTTACACTATCCCTGCTGCCAATGAGATGATCTTAAATCTAGAAAACCGTAAAGCCTCCTCCAAAAGACTCCTAGAATTAATAAATAAATTTAATTATCTCAGGTTACAAAATTAATGTACACAAATCAGTAGCATTTTTATACACTAATAAATGCTAAGGTGATCATCACATCAAAAATTCAATACCATTCACAATAGCTACAAAATAACATAAAATGCCTAGCAATACATTTAACCAAGGAGGTAAAAATCTCTAAAGTAAGAACTAGAAAACACTAATGAAAGAAATTGTAGATTACGTGAATGACAAAACACTGGAAGAATCAACATTGCTAAAATGTCATATTGCCCAAATATGACTTACAGATTCAATACAATTCCCATTAAAATGCCAACAGCATTTTGGAAAGAATTAGAGAAAAAAATCCTAATTTTCACACGGAATCACAAAAGAGCCTGACTAGCCAATGCAATCCACATCTGGAGGCATTACATTTCCAATCTTCAAATTATACTGCAAGACTATAGTAACCAAAAAAGCATGATATTAGTACAACAATAGACACATAGATGGAGGACACAGAGTTCTGAATAGAGACTCAGAACTATACATAAATAGTAAAGAAAGGCCAGGTGTTGTGCATGACACCCTTAATCCTAGTGTTACGCCCAGAAGTTCCCCCAGAGATCACACAGCCACACGAGCCAAATTTTCAGGGGAGTCCTTTATTGGAGAGCCAACTGACAACCGCCTCAGTGTCCCAAAATGAAGTTTCTGAGAGCAGCCCCTAGTTGTGTGTGGCTGTGTGTGTCTCTGTGTGTGTATCTCTGTGTGTGTGTCTCTGTGTGTCTGTGTGTGTTTGTCTCTGAGTGTCCGTGTGTGTCTGGGTGTGTCTGTTTATGTATCTGTGTGTGTGTCTGTGTGACTGTGTGTGTGTCTCTGTGTGCCTGTGTATGTTTGTCTCTGAGTGTGTGTGTCTGTCAGTTTATGTATCTGTGTGTGTGTCTCTGTGTGTGTCTATGTGTGTGTGATTGTGTGTCTGTGTGTGTCTCTGCATCTTCCTCTGTGTGTCTCTCTGTATGTGTCTGTGTGTCTGTGTGTGCGTGTGTGTGTCAGTAATATGTTCCTCTGTGTGTGTCTTTGTAAGTGTCTGGGTGTGTGTCTCTGTGTGTGTTTCTCTGTGTGTGATGTGTCTGTGTGTGTGGGTCTCTGTGTGTGTCTGTGTGTGTCTCTATGTCTGTGGGTGTGTGCCTGTGTCTGTGTGAGTGTCTCTGTGTGTGGGTCTCTGTTTGTGTCTATGTGTGTGTCTCTGTGTGCGTCTGCATATATTTCTCTACATGTGTCTTTGTATGTGTCTGTGTCTGCATCCCTGTGTGTGTCTTTGTCTATGTGTGTCTGTGTGTCTCTGTGTGTGCATGTCTGAGTGTGGGTCTTGTCTGTGTCTCTATGTGTCTGCGTGTGTGTGTCTGTGTTTGTCTCAGAGTGTCTGTGTGTGCCTGTATGTGTGTCTATGTGTGTGTCTCTGGGTGTGTCTCTGTGTGTGTGTCTATGTATGTGTCTCTGGGTATGTCTGTGTATGTATCTCTGTGTGTCTCTGAGTGTGTGTCTCTGTTTGTGACTGTGTGTCTCTGAGTGTCTGTATGTTTGTGTTTCTCTGTATGTATGCCTGTGTCTGTCTTTCTATGTGTGTCTATGTGTGTCTCTGTGTGTATTGCTGTGTGTGTGTCTGTGAGTGTGTCTCTGGGTGTGTCTGTGTGTGTGTCTATATGTCAGTGTGTCTGTGTATGTGTGCCTATGTGTGAGTCTGTGCGTGTCTCTGTGTGTTTGTCTGTGTGTGTGCATGTGTCCATGTGTCTCTGTGTGTCTGTGTTTGTGTTTCTGTGTGTTTCTGTGTGTTTGAGTCTGTGTGTTTCTTTGTGTGTCTTTGTGTGTGTCTGTGTCTCTCTTTGTGTCTGTGTGTGTGTTTCTGCGTGTCTAATTGTATGTTTGTCTGTGCCTTTGTGTGTCTGTGTGTGTGTCTGTGTGGGTGTCTCTGTGAGTGTGTCTGTGTATATGTCTGTGTGTCTCTGTATATGTGTCTCTGTATATGTGTCTCTGTGTATGCCTTTGTGTGTGTGTGTCTGTTTGTGTGTCACCTTGTATGTCTGTGAGTGTGTCTGTGTCTGTGTACGTGTGGTTGTCCATTTGTTTCTCTCTGTGTGTCTTTGTGTGTCTGTGTGGCTCTGTGTGTGGCTCTGTGTGTCTCTCTGTATATGTGTGGCTCTGTGTGTGTGTCTGTGTGTGTGTCTGGGTTTGTGTGTGTATCCATGTGTGTCTGTCTCTGTGCGTGTCTGTGTATCTCAGTGTGTGTGTCTCTGTACCTCTGTCTATGTATGTATCTGTGTCCATGTCTCTGTGTGTCTCTCTGTGTGTGTCTGTATGTGTGTCTGAGTGTGTTTCTGTATGAGTGTCTGTCTTAGTGTTTGTTTACCTCTGTGTCTGTGCCTCTGTGTGTGTGTGTCTCTGTGTGTCTCTGTGTGTGTGTCTGTGTGTGTCTGTGCATGTCTGTGTTTGTCTGTGTGTGTCTCTGTGTGTGTTTGTGTGTGTGTCTGTGTGTTTGTCTCTCTGTGTGTCTGTGTGTATGTGTGCATGTCTTTGTGTTCTCTGTGTGTCTGTCTCTGTGTGTGTCTGAGTGTGTGTCTGTGTGTGTCTATGTGTATAAGTGTGTGTCCTTGTGTGGGTGTTTGTCTGTGTCTTTGTCTGTGTGTGTTTGTGTGTGTCCGTGTATGTGTCTCTGTGTGTCTCTCTGTGTCATGTGTGTGTCTGAGTGTGTCTCTGTGTATGTCTGTGTGTGGGTCTGTGTGTTTGTATCTCTGTGCATCTGTGTGTGTATGTGTGTGTCTTTGTGTTCTCTGTGTCTGTGTCTCCGTGTATGTCTGTGGGTGTCTTTGTTTGCGTCTGTGTTTCTGTGTGTATATGTGTGTGTACTTATGTGGGTTTTTATGTGTGTCTCTGTGTCTGTGTGTGTCTTTGTGTCCTTGTGTGTGTTTTTATGTGTGTCTCTGTGTGTGCTTTTGTGTGTCTGTGTGTGTCTGTGTGTGTTTTGATAGAAAAGTATAAAATTACTAGAAGAAAGTGCAGGGAAAACACTTGAAGAAATTGGCCTGGGAGAATATTTTCTGAGAATGACCCCCAGGCAATTGAAGCAACACCAAAAATACATTACTGAGAAATGATCAAATTAAACACCTTCTGCACAGCCAAGAACACAGTGCATAAAACAAGCAGACAGCCCTCAGAATGGGAGAAGATATTTTCAGGTTACATCTCTGACAAAGGTTTAATAACAATAATCCACAGAGGGAGCGGTGCCTGGGGCTCAAAGGGGTAGGACGCCGGCCCCATATGCCAGAGGTGGCGGGTTCAAACCAGCCCTGGCCAAAAACTGCAAAAAAAAAAAAATCCACAGAAAACTCAAACATATTAGCAAGAAAGAACAAGTGATCCCATCTCAGGGTGGGCAAGGGACTTGAAGAGAAACTTCTCTACAGAAGACAGGTGCATGGCCTACAAACACATGAAAAAAATGCTCATCATCCTTAATCATCAGAGAAATGCAAATCGAATCACTTTTAGATATCATCTAACTTTAGTAAGATTATTCCACATCCCAAAACCATAGATGTTGGTGTGGATTTAGACAAAAGGGAACACTTCTGCACTGCTGGTAGGAATGCAAACTAATATATTCCCTTTAAAAAAATGTTTGGAGACCACTTAGGGATCTAAAAATAGACCTGCCAATCCTTCAATTCCTCTACTAGGTACATATCCAGAAGACCAAAAATCACTTTTTAACAAAGATCTTTTCACCAGAATGCTTATTGCAGCCCAATTCGTAATTGCTAAGTCGTGGAAGAAGCCCAAGTGCACATCAACCCATGAATGGATTCATAAATTGCGGTATATGTATGCCATAAAATATAGCCTTAAAAAAGATGGAGACAAACAGCACCTGTGGATCAGTGAGTAGGGCGCTGGCCCTGTATACCGAGGATGGTGGGTTCAAACCCGGCCCTGGCCACACTGCAACTAGAAGTAGCCTGGTCTATTGTTGTGGAGGGTGCCTGTAGTCCCAGCTACTCAGGAGGCTGAGGCAAGAGAATCACCTAAGCCCAAGAGCTGGAGGTTGCTGTGAGCTGTGATGCCATAGCACTCTACCGAGGGTGATGGAGTAAGACTGTCTCTTAAAAAAAAATAAGGGGTGGACTTTACCTCTTTCATGTTTACATGGATGGAGCTGGAACATATTCTTCTTAGCAAAGTATCTCAAGAATGGAAGAAAAAGTATCCAATATACTCAGCCCTACTATGAAACCAATCTATAAGCATCCACACTTCCATATGAAAGCTATAACCCAACTACAGATGAAAGGGAAAGAGGATGGGCAGGGGAGGGAGGAGGATGGCTAGAGGGAGGGTAATTGGTGGGACCACACCTATGGTGCATTTTATAAGGGTACATGTTATATCTACTAAGTGTAGAATATAAATATCTTAACATAATAACTAAGAAAATGTGGTGAAGTTTATGTTAACAAGTCTGATGAAAGTATTTCAAATTACATATAAAACCAGCACATTGTACACCATAATTGCATTAATATACATAGCTATGATTTGAAAAAAAAGTAAATGAATGAATAAATAAATAAATTTGACTTGATGAAAAATTTTAAATGTGTTTGTCAATGGACACAGTCAAAGAGAGAGAAAGTCAAACACTAACAGAAGAAACACATGCTGATCACATATCTGAGAAGGCTCTAATATCTCATGTATAATAGAAAGTCTCACAACTGAACATAAAAAGCAACCACCCTGTCATGGTGCAGCATGGGCAGAGGGAAAGCAAAGCCACCATCCTAGGCCTTTCCAACTAACAGGTCTTGGCTGGGCTGTCACTGTCCTTTGTGGTTCTAGTGAGCTGACCCCACAACAAATCCACAGTGGAAGAAATGGCCACAGATTAAACTGCCGAGGAGTCCCTGTCACTGAAGTCAGCACTTAGACAAGGTGAACAGCTGTCCTGTGGAGGAGCCACCGGGGAGTGAAGGGGTCCTTCTCTCTGAGGACAGCAGCAGAGAAGGGGTGGGGATCCCAGTGTTCTTCCCAGGGTCCCCTGTTGGGCATCCCAGACCTGAGCGAATCCACCCCAGGGGCAGCAAGGGGCACTGTGGTGCTGCCCGGCTGGAAACCAGCCACCTGCTCTCTGCTGGGGGCCTGCGGCTCACTGTCCCCTGGGATAGACTGGCTGCTTAATCTTAGTCCCAGGGAGGCTCATGCCAGGCCCTTCCAGCCTCATGTAGAGAAATCTCCATGCCCAGGGACTGGGAGGCCATGTGAGGGGAGGGGACTGATTTGAATGAAAGGCCTCTCAGTCCCCACAGTGGGGAAGTAGGTACAAGAGACAGGGGCAGCTCTGAGGCAGCTGTGGATCCCCAGGAATCATAGCTGACAGGAATCTCCACCATGGGCTATGCCCCTCTCCTGCTCACCCTCCTCACTCTCTGCCCAGGTGACAGGCCCTGGGAAGCAGAAGTGCCTGGGTGGGGTACACCTGGTTGATTTCTCCCTTTCATTTTGAGATCATGTGGTGGAAAATGACCCCAGACTACCTCTGTGTGTCTCTACCTCTTCTGTTCCAGGATCCTGGGCACAGTCCAGACTGACACCGGAAGCCTGGGTGTCAGCGTCTATGGGAGAGATGATCACCCTGTCCTGTACTGGAAACAGCAACAATGTTGGAAAGTATAATGTGGGCTGGTACCAGCAGATTTCTCCTGGTGCCCCCCAAACTGTCATGCTTGGAGTTTCACGGCCCTTAGGAATCCCTGATCAGTTCTCTGGCTCCAATACTGGCAATACTGACTCCCTGACCATCTCGGGCCTCCAGCCTGAGGATGAGGCTGTTTATTACTGCTCATCATGGGATGATAGCCTGAGTGCTCACACAGTGCTCCAGACACATGGAGAACTGAGACAAAAACTGCCCTTGGCCTCCTGTGAGGTAAATAACCCCATGACTGCCTGTGACAAATGCAGATGATGACTGTGGCCAACCCTGTGTTGTCAGTGTTAGAGGAAGTGAGATTCAGCACATTGCACCTTCTAATTGTCAGTGGGGTTTGTTCCCACGTAGTATTCATTTATTAAAAATAAGAGGCTGCGCCTGTGGCTCAGTGAGTAGGGCGCCGGCCCAATATGCTGAGGGTGGTGGGTTCAAACTCAGCCCCAGCCAAACTGCAACAACAACAAAAAAAAATAGCCGGGACTTGTGGCGGGTGCCTGTAGTCCCAGCTGCTCGGGAGGCTGAGGCAAAAGAATCACGTAAGCCCAAGAGTTAGAGGTTGCTGTGAGCCTTGTGATGCCACGGCACTCTACCCGAGGGCAGTACAGTGAGACTCTGTCTCTACAAAAAAAAAATAGAAATAAAAAAATAAGAGATATACTCGACATACTATAAAAGGTACAATTAAATCGTTTTACTATGTACACAGAATT
Source organism: Nycticebus coucang (assembly GCF_027406575.1). Lineage (NCBI taxonomy): Eukaryota > Metazoa > Chordata > Mammalia > Primates > Lorisidae > Nycticebus > Nycticebus coucang. The sequence continues at coordinate 233,352 of NW_026515583.1, forward strand.
ATTCTTCCACCATCATAATCCAATTTTACAATACTTTTATCAACTCCCCCACCAAATCCCACAATTATCAGTCAGTCCACATTCTTCCCCCACCCCCAGCCACTGGTAATCCCTAATCCACTATCTATGAGGGATATAAACTTAAAGAGCAAAGAAACTTAGTGACTCAAAACCAGATACACTTAATAAAAACCATGTCCAAACAATAATAATGTGCTGAAACCAGAGATAAAGGCAAAGTCACATAAATAAAATCAGACAGAAAATATTATAATATATACAGAAGATCAACAAATGAAACAATTGTGACTATTTCATGTGCACACATTGAGAAAATATAGTGACATTAGATTTTCACACTGTTAAGAAAGAAAGAACTGTCACCATGTAATGAACTTTCCAGGTGTATTTTTTTTTTTTTTTTGAGAGAAAAGGACAAATTAAGTTCTAGTCAGCTGAAGACAACCTGAAATGTTTCATCTCCAATAAATACCCCAAAGTCAAATAAATAAATAGATAAATAAATACATTAATAAATTAAAAAAAAACCACAAAACGAAGGTCTTTGGGTGGAAGATAAATGCTAAATGAGAAAAACATTAAGCCTAAGAGATGTGGGAAGAAAATCAATAGGTATATTAGCAAAATATTTACTTTTCAGCTCTTAAGTTTTATCTAAGTTATAGCATTTTGATAGAATTTCTGCATATAAATTATGTAATGGGAAAAAATTGAGCTTAGTATTAACTCTACATAGACTATGAAAAGTTAGGCATATTGTTGTCTTTAGAACAACTAGAATAAAACTAAATAAAGAGATAAATTCAAACAACCAATAGAAATATCAAAAGAACCCACTAAATAATTTTCACGTATTCCAAAAGAAGGCAGCAATGAGGTACAGACAAAGAGAAATCATGGAAATAAACAGAGAATGTATGTTAAAATTGTAATCTTAAATACATTTATACCAGTAATTTCATTAAATGTAAATGAACTAACCACATACATTAAAAGGAAGAGATTGTCACTTTTAAAAATCAATAATAAAACAAAGAGACAACCACATAATTCTACCTGAAACCCCACTTAAAATATAATTCTATACAGAGGTTAAAAGTAAAATGATAAAATGGCATAAAGCATTATTTCAATGTTAATTTCATCATTTTGATAGTGTATGTTGCATATAGTGTTATTAGACTCCCTAAGTGGGGGAAACTGGGCAAAGGGCACACAGGAACTCTGTGGATTGGACATCTGGGTTAAAGATCAGGGACAGAAGTAGCTTAGGCTGACATTCTGGAGGATGGGCTGAAAACAGTCCAGATTCCTCAGACGCCCCCCACTGCACTGCACACAGCACCGTGTTGGAAACAACCTGGGGGGTCTAAACAGAATATTCAGTGACAAGACTGCCCAGAGCTAACATTCCTGAGTCTGGACTCCTTTGTGACCTCCCCAGGCTGCACACAGTGTGGGCTGTGGTCTGAACAGAATGTTTAGCAATTATAGATGAAGATCTGCTGAGCAAGTCAAAGTATAGAATGGGACCAAAAGGAGAGCTAAGGCAGTTAGAGTTTACACCCTAAGCACTGGCCCTGTTTCTTTGGTAACTTTCTGACTTTATGATTATAGGACATTGTTCTTAGATGTTTCTTTCCACTTTTTCCTATTACTTCCTCATTCTTTACCAAAAAAAAAAAAAAAAAAATGACTCTTAACCTTACATTGAGTAATGAGGTTAGAGTTTCTTAAAAAATAGTGACTCTTACCCTTACATTTAGTAATGAGGTTAGAGTTTCTCTCTGTTTGTTATTAACTGTTTGTTGAGTACTTTGTTAGCCATACACATTTTTCATGCTCAGTAAAAGACCTCTGAGGTTTTTGTTTGAGGCAGCACTTCCTTGTTACTTTCTGAGCATGTGAAGTAGCTCACCTCTCTGAGCCCCCTGGGTTATTTCACTGCAAGTGTGAGAGGTTTCCATCCATGCTGCACCCTCGCCAGCTTGTCCACAGATAGCAAATGACTACATAACTCAATTTAATATTTTTCATCTTAATTTGTATGTGTAATTATATTTAAAAAAAAACATGAAAGAAATGTAGACAGATGGGGAAAGTTCTATGTTTGTTCTACTCTATCTAATTAAAAAGCCTGCAGTTTCTATGCTATGCAGGTGGCAGGTATGTTTTTATTGTTTGTTTGTTTGTTTATTTGCGACAGAGTTTCACTATGTCATTGTCGGTAGAGTACTGTGGTATCACAGCTCACAGCAACCTCAGAGTCTTGGGGTTAAGAAATTCGCTTGCCTCAGCCTCCCAAGAAGTTGGGAGTACAGGGGAATACTGCAACCCCTGGCTACTATTTTGTTGTGGTTGTCATTGTTGTTTAGCAGGCCCAGGCTGGGTTAAAACCCACCAGCCCCCGTATGTGGCAGTGCCCTAACCACTGAGCAATGGGTGTCATGCCATAAACAAGGGATGTTTAATGTACCTTAATCCCCATGAGATGGTGTCCCCTGAGCTATCAACCCCCATCTATAATTTAAATTTTGATAAATCCATTAAGGTGTTGAGCAGAAACACCAGAAAAGTTGATCTAGGAAATCTATGACCCCCACAGGGGAAAGCTGAAGCACAGTAGATGGCCAGACGCAGACTGAGGCAATGCACTTACTGTGGGGCACTAAGGCTCTCCTGGGATTGTCCCATAAGTTAGAGAAACACTCAGAGCTTCTCAAGGAGCTGAGCAGATAACATGTGAACCAAGTCCTGATTGGCTGGAAGATTTGACCTGCCAAGAACAGAGGCCTATCAGAGTCCACGATTCTCTTCCCCATTGGAACTGACTCAGCTAATTCTTCTCCACCTTATCCTGCTGACATAAGAGCACACAGGGCAGGAAGGGTCTGGGGACAGACCTATATTAATTTATTTCTAAAGGTAGGAAATCTGACCTCTTGATTCCTGGGACAACATAAAGGGACTTAAAGAGCTCATTGTCTCAAATGGAGCATCAGGAAGTCTGAGTCCAGGCCCTTCAATTCCACGTACTCTCTATCTACTTACACAAGGACAACAAACATAGTTATGTCCTATGTTTACAATATACACACACATTGATGAACATGTGTCATATGTACACACACATCCACAATCACATTTACACATATATGCATTTAAAATACCAACTGATGTTATCATAACCATTTTACATACTCAATTTTTATTTCATTTTACCCATATTTCTCCACTTTCTTAGTACTTATTTAATAATTATTTGTTGTTAAATTTTTAGCTACCTGTTGAGATTATTTTTCATCTCATTGATAAATAGTTTTAAAATTTCCTTTAAAGCAGGCCTGGCTGGTGGCAAATTTGATGGCTTTTGTTAACAAAAAAATCCATCATTCTCCTTTTATTCTTTCCTTGTTTAAAGTTAACTTACATAGAATGACATTTGGGGATATTAAGTACACAGTTCAATGTGTCTTTACTAATGTAAATGATCCCAACAGCCCAACCATGCTTATGTTTTCATTTCTGAAGAAAATTTTCACACTTTTCCTTGTAGTCAATCTAATGCTCAGTATGGCCACCACGGAGAATGTGTCTCTAGGGGCCTGTAACATTATCATTTGCCAAAGGACACTGAATAAAAAACTCAAAATCTGCCATATGCTCAGTAAAATCAGAATATCCACATCATCACTGCAAAATCCCACAAAGGACTTTAGGGAAAACTCTTGAAGTGAGGATGATGGGTTTGTGGGCTTTGTGTCCACAGATGAGATAATTAAACACTGGGAAAGTGAGTGGAGGAAGCCAGTGAATGATTTTCTGAGAAGTTATGTGCCAGGCTTAATTCAGGCTTAATTCCAACACATATGAAATCACAACCATGAAACAGAATCCCTGTCATTTTCTGTACTTGACAGTCATGACAACTCCTACGTCATCTAAACAGTTTGATGAATAAAACACAGATAAACTTATGTGAAAGTAGTTAGAATCTATTTCCTGACTGTGCAGCAGTTTTGGAACTTTAAATACACAGAGCGAAAAAAAGGGAGAAAGAGGAGAGAGGGAGAGAGAGGAAAAGAGAGAGACGTTGATCAGTAAGTGACACAATCACTGGATTTTTATAATATAACTCAGCCAGGGAGTAGGATATATGGTAAGAGGGGCGGATTTTCTTTTATTTTTACATATACATGTATTTATTAGGTTTCCGTTTTTTGCCATCACAAAATTAGAGGCCTAAAATTTAATAACAATAACAATGTTTAAGATAAGGACTAGAAACAAAAACCTCGTAAAGAATGAACAAACATAAATACATTCAGAAAAGAAATCAGATAATTGCTGCATCAAAATTATCAGCAATACTACTAATAATAATGCAATGAAAGTAACATTCACATTGTCAAATAAGAGTATATCTATTATAGAATGCTTTGACTCTGAGATTCAGTGTGGAGTCATCAGTTAACTTTTTATTATTATTTTAAGTCTCAAAAAATAGACAACGAATATTTATAAATAAAAGTAAAAGGTCATTTCAAAAAACAGATCATGCCAAATCTTATAGACAATAGAAAACGAAGAAATACTTCAAAATCATTCTACTTGATCTGGGTACACCTGATATTAAAACTGGAGAGACTATATTATTATAAAGGGGAAATTAAAAACATATTTCACTTATAAATGAGGATGCAATATCCCAAACAACATATTAAAAAGTTGAATGGAAAATTAATGTTTAAGGTAATGTATTTTAGTCAAAATTAAATCCAATTTATGTGAGAATTAGTCACTATTTTCTTTTCTTGTCTTTTTCTTTTCTTTTTTTCCTTTCCCTCACCCACTCCCTCCTTCTCTGGTCTTCCCTTCCCCCATGCCCCACTGTGTCATTAATTGTTCTCATATCAAAATCGAGTACATAGGATTCATACTTCTCCATTCCTGTGATGCTTCACTAAGAATAATGTGTTCTACCTCCATCCAGGTTAGTACAAATGCTGCAAAATCTCCATTTTATGCCTGAATAATATACCATGGTAGACATATACCACAGCTTACCAATCCATTCCTGGGTTGAAGGACATTTAGGTTGTTTCCACATTTTAGCAGTTGTAAATTGGGCTGCAATACAAGTGTCTTTATAATAAAAGGTTTTGTTTTTTTTTCCCCCTGGGTAAAAGCCTAGTACAAGTGTCTTTATAATAAAAGGTTGTTTTTGCTGGATAGATGCCAAGTAATGAGATTACAGGATCAAACGGGAGGTCTAGGTTGAGTTCTTTGAGATTTCTCCATACTTCCTTCCAAAAAGGTTGTATTAGTTTGCAGTCCCATTCACTCCATTTTTTTTTAGCCCTCCCTTCCGGCATGACCATCTCAGTTAATCACACAGTTGTTCATGTCAGAATAAACATGGACTGTCACCAGAGCCAGGAAATTATCCCTTGAACATCTGTAATCCCTTCAAAAGAAGCCCTAAATATACTAATAACATTTTAATTTTGTTGTATTGAATTTTATTGTTGTTTTCCTTTTTTAATTTCTTCGTTTCTCCTTTTTAGCAGAACCTCCTGTGAACCACAAAGCAGGGTAATTTCCTCTCTCCAGTGCTCAGTACTCTTCATCCTGGGTGCTGATCTATTGAACAGTCAAGCAGGGAGAGAGAACCCTGGATCTATGAGTAGCCTGAGAACAGTCCCTGTTCTCACCTAATGCACATTTTATTTCATGCACCAGTTATATGTATGAGACACCCCTCCCTTGGAAGACACGTTAAAAGCAAGTGGCTGGTGTGTCCTGTTCCGCTGAGTCTCAAATAGAGAACTCAAGACTGAGACAGATAGGAGGATGTGCTAAAGTGGGGCCTCGCTGTGTCCTGGACAAGGAGTGGGCAGTGGTCAAGGCCCTGTTGGGGCAGGAGACTCTTTCAGGACGCCCTGGCATCTGGTCATAGACACACGGGACCTGGGCCTGGGCAGCAGGGGGTACTGAGGGACTGTCACTGAGGGCTCTTGGGGCTCAGCTTCCACCTGGCCCAGGGCTCAGCTCAGGGCTCACTGGAGCCAGAAGCTATGTCCTCTCTGCCCCCCTGGGAGCTTCAGGCCAAACCCAGCATATACCCACTTCTACAAGAAATGATACTTAGCCACTGTGGTGGCACACAGGCCCAGGGAAGGTTGGGCTGGGTAGGGGAAGAGCAGCACAATTGCATGCAGGGTCCCTCTCTCTCCTCTGGAGCTAGAGGGAGGATAAGAGAGACCTGCAGCATGTTTGCCTCAGAAGAGCTCTGGGGTGTCTGCAGAATGGCCTGGACAGCACTCTTCCCTCTCAGCCTCCTCCTTCATTGCACAGGTCAGGATGGTCCTCAGCATCCTCACCCCCTAATCCACTCACACTTTCTCCCACACCCATGCTAGGACTGTCCTTCCTCCAGGCCATAAAGGGTGTCTGTGTTTCCAGTGTCCCTCTCCCAGCCTGTGCTGACTCAGCCACCCTCTGCATCTGCTTCCCTGGGAGCCTCGGTCAAGCTCACCTGCACCCTGAGCAGCGCACACAGTGACTACACCACTGAATGGTATCAGCAGCAGCCAGGGAAGGCCCCTCGGTACCTGATGTATGTTAGCAGTGACGGAAGCTCCAGCAATGGGGATGGAATCCCTGATTGTTTTTCCTGCTCCAGCTCTTGGGCTGACCACTACTTAACCATCTCCAACCTCCAGTCTGAGGACGAGGCTGACTATGTCTGTGGTGCAAGTTATACCATTAGTGGTTCATTTGCATGAAGCACAGTGATCCAAATGAAGGGGGAAGTGGGACAAAAACTGTTTCTCTACTCTGCTACCAACACTGCCACCTGGGTCCCAGAAACAGGGTCTGGTGACCTGACCCTTCAATAATGTTGATCTATTTGTTGAAAGTTTACACTAAGAGAGCCAGATGCATTCTGATGCCTTTTAAGGGTTCCCTGGGAAGCAGACTGTTAGGCCAGGCTGCAGTAGAGTGAACAGATCAGCAGCAATGACGGAAATGTTACATCTCATCTGTCACACATGCTGGTTTCTACGAAGTCACTACATGGGGGGGGGGCGGTGCAAGGACAGTCTCCTTTCCAGATTGAAACACTGAGACTCCACGACACACCTCACTCATGCCTCTTGGAGCTTTATTTAAATAATCACATTTAAAAATAATTGTATTCATTTCTAATAAACTCTGAAAATCCTTTCATATGGTGGAAAGCCGATCTGAAAAAAATATTGAGAGAATAAAACTTCGTGGGTAGTGTGAGGAACAAATCTTTTTTTTTTTTTTTTTTTGAGACAGATTCTTACTTTGTTGCCTTCGGTAGAGTGCTGTAGTGTCATAGCTCACAGCAACCTCAAACTCTTGAGCTGAAAAGGTTCTCTTGCCTCAGCCTCCCAAGCAGTTGGGACTTCAGGTGCCCGCCACTATGCCAGGCTAGTTATGGAGATGGGGATCTCACTTTTACTCAGGCTCACCTCAAATTCCTGACCTCAGGCAATTCACCCACCTCACCTCCCCAAATGCTGGGATTACAGGCATGAGCCACCATGTCCAGCTTTGAGGAACAAATCTTTTTTTTTTTTTTTTTTTTTTTTTTATTGTTGGGGATTCATTGAGGGTACAATAAGCCAGGTTACACTGGTTGTATTTGTTTGGTAAAGTCCCTCTTGCAATCATGTCTTACCCCCAGAAGTTGTGGCACACACCAAGGCCCATCCCCCCACCCCCACAAATCTTAAGCGCTTTGGCTGTTTCCACTGAACACTGAGGTGTTCAGTGCCTTCAGGATAAGGTTGAGGAATTTATCTCAAGGTCCAGTAGATGACAACTGATATGCAATAATCTAAAAGAAAAAAAATAAACAGTCATTCAGGTCACTTTGATAACTCTGACCTAGAATGGATTTCTTTTTTCAAAAACAGGTAGTCAAGAAATACTTACCAGATAGTGGACTGACTGAGGCTCCCTGAAAACCTGTCCCACCATATAAGGCAATGTACACAATGGTATCAATTGTCTAAGTCAACTTTTTCACACTTTTTTAAAATTTTTTCACAATTATGGGCATTTACTAAGGGCTTACACAAATCTTAGGACCATTTGAAAAAGAGGGAGCTTTGTAAAAACGAAAGTCGTGTTGTTTTTATCATATCTTCTGTGTATTTCCTGAAACCTATGGCATCCCTGAAAATAACAAGCCTCAAAACCTTTGTAGCTGTGAAACACAGAAGAATGATATTCCCGGAAGTTACAAAATGGTAAGATTCACATTTTTTTCAAAAAAATCCTATCTACAGACAACTGCATTAGTGAGCTTTCTGGTTGTTCTAAGTGAAGCCTCATTCATAGCACTTCTCTGAATTAGAACTGACTCAGAGTTTGTTTGTTGAAGCTGCCCCATCCTCAGTTTCTTGTGGTGTAAGTGTAGGCAGTTGTTAACATTGAGGGTGTCTGCGATGGTGGCATTGATGGGACAGACAACAAGCTGAACAAAAAGCTTATAAGGAAAAACTGCAAGGTGTGGGAGTCCATAGGTGGTGCTGACGAGCTCTGACACGTTCCCGTGGATACAGAAAATCACTTCTATGCTCTGAGCTGTGTTATGTCCTGCCTAGAAAGAACTAGAAAGGTCCTGATGCTTCTCCACCGGCTGAAAGTGAAGAGCTGTGCAAAGATGAAGTGAGGCCAAGGCAGAAATGTGAGGTGACAGAGTGTGGAGCTGGGCCCAACACATGCAGGGGCTTTTGGGAGGGGCTGAGAGCCGCGTTCCTGAGAGTGGTGAAGGAAATCTCTGCCCAGTAATTAGCCACTAATGTAACTGAACTGGGACATCAGCGACCACATGTGCAGAGGATGCAGACCTAGCCCAGAAAACCAGGAAGCCAGAAATGACCAACAATAATAACTACAAAAAACATAAACCAAAAAAATAAAAACAGTAATCATCAAGGAAGGGATCGGACTTCCAGAGTGGTCACATTATAGTATTAATTAATTTATTTATTCATTTATTTACCTATTTACATATTTTTTGAGACAGTCTCACTATGTCACCCTTGGTAGAGTGCTGTGGCATCATAGCTCACAGCAACCTCCAACCCTTGAGCTTAAGTGATTCTCTTGTCTCAGCCTCCCAAGTAGCTGGGACCACAGGCACCCACAACACCCCCCAACTATTTTCTGCTACAGTCGTCATTGATGTTTAGCTGGCCCGGGCCAGTTTCAAACTCTCCAACCTTGGTGCATGTGGTGGGCACCATAACCACTGTGCTATGGACACTGAGCCCACATCGTATTATTTAAAGGTCTCATGTTTTAAGATGAAAGTAGGAGACAGATAAAGAAACAAGAAAGATTTTCCCCCATACACTACAAGACACCAAGCATAACAGCAATGAGAAAACATTAAATGAACAATTAAAACAGCAAAAAAATCTGATAAATACTAACTCCAAAGAGTCACAGACACTAGAACTAGTAGAGAAAGATCTGGAACCAGCTAACATGCATTAAATGTGATCTTAAAAAGTCAAAATAATGAAATGTTCTAAAGAAAGTCATATCATGTATAAAAAATTAAAAAAGAAATGAGGAAAAATATAACTTGAGTTGGATCAATTGTTATTACTGTGCCTGAAAAACAGAAGGAAATAAGAATAAAAAATGCACAGAACTTGAGAAACTTGTGCAACACAGGTGGAAGTCTCAGAAAGATAACATTGGGATAAATGGACAGAAAAGGAAGAGCAGAGAGAGGGATGGAAGGAGGGAGGTGGGACCTTGGTGTGTGCCACACCTTTTGAGGGCAAACACGATTGTAAGAGGGACTTTACCTAACAAATGCAATCAGTGTAACCTTGCATTGGTTTCTTATACCCTCAATGAATCCCAAACAATAAATAAAGCAAAACTAAAAAATAATTAAAAGCAAAAAAAAAAAAAAGACAGAAAACACATTCAAACAATGATGACCCCAAACTTCCCTAATTTGATGAAACCAACACACCCGAGATGCTCTGTAACCCCCAGTAGAAATCAGTCAGGCCCGATTTCTCCAGGCATAAGCAAAGTATCACAGAGGGATGAAACCTACCCAATTCTAACAAGATAAGAAGGCAAAGACAATGACACCACACACCTGTCATGACCCCTGATTCCATCCAAGACATAGTAGACAGTAACTGGTGAGGTCCTTACACCTTGAACAACTCCAGGACTGGTCCAGATACATGGAACACAGCAGGTGTTTCCTGACACCGGATACTGAGGAGAGCCAGCCTCTGTGACCTCAAGGAAGAAAAGTGAATTTGTACAAGTACATGCACATACACATATGGACACCCAGGCACACATGTGTAACAGTGCATACCCACCACACACGGACACACACATACACACACATGCGCACAACATTCCTATGTGAACACACACAGGTGAGCCTATCTGGCTGCAGATTTATTTCTAAACTCAGTCCTGCCCAGATGAGGTGGAACCCCGGCTGATCATGACTGTGTCACTTTGCTGAGGACACAGATGGAAGAAGTCAGGGGACAGGGACGACTGGCATTCTCAGGGCAATTCCCTAGAGAGTAGGTGGCTGCACAGGCAAGGTCTCTGTCCCCTGCATGTGGCCCCTGTGGCTTTGGCTGAGCATAAAGTGGCCACCTGCAGGTTTGGGGATGGGGTCCCATTGTGATGAGAGGCTGTGGAGAAGGGACGTGAACCTGCTGCCCGGGATTCTCCTGGTTTCCCTGACCTGCCTGTCACAGGGGTGACTCCTGATATTTCTCCCACCTCAGTGGAAACGACATTCACTGTGAGATGCCCCCTGAGACCTACCCAGCCCCCCAGGAGGGGAGACCTCTCCTCCTTATTCTCCTCCCCTCTTCTTCCTGCCCCTCCTCCTCCTCATCCCTGTTCTCCTCTTCTTTCTTTTTCTTCTTTCACCTGGTCCATGGCACAGGCCCTGACCTCCCACTAGAAGAGCTGTCTCCCTCTCCCCTCTGTCATGGAGAATCTTGACTCATTTCGTGGATCCAAACTTGAACGTGACACTTGACTGAGGCTTCCCCAGGCTCCCTTCCCTGTGTGTCCCCAACACCTCCATAGGACAATTTCCTTATATGTGAGTTATTTTTGTGCCTTTAACTGTCCTCTGACACATGACAAGCAGTGTCTGGAAACAGCAGGCAGCATAGGAGATTTGGGGTTAAACATGGCAGCCAGGTTAAAGATCGTGTCCTGTTGAGATAAAAACCCAAGTAGGAGGGCTTCACTGTTTCCTATGAAACAGTGAAGCCCTCCTAGACCTACTGAACCCTCCTAGACCTATGGAGGGTTCTTCTCACTCTATTGTCTTAGGTAAGGTGATCAGAAAAAAAAAAATTACTGTGCCAAAAGGGACACTGCTCCACATGCTTGGAGCTGTGACAGTGGCTGGAGGAGCTGGGCCCTGTGGCCAGCAGAGGGCGCTGTGTGATGCCCTGAGAGGTGGGTGCTGTGCGGACAGCTGGTAAACCACTCAACAGGCTCTGGAGATGCTCACCAGAGGGTCCTCATTGACTTGGGACTTCTGAGCCCCTATTCTCCAATCAGCTCCTGAATCTGACTCTTCCATCCCACTGCTTCAGATCTGAGTCATCTCCTTTTCCTCATGAGTCTTTGTCCAAATCTAGCTCAGGAAGCGTGATGGATGGTGAGGACCAGGACATATATTGATGGAATCCTTCTGTTCCTAACAGGTTGCCAAGGCATAAGACACAACTTGTGATTATAAAACTGACAGTGGAGCTTCTGGAGATAGCGCTCTGGGGGGTCGTTACCAAGCCCTGGAAGCTTTATCTTTTAGTCCTGTATAAAAAAGACATTTTCCGGAATTTAAGGGAAGAGAACTCAGGAGTGACACAGAACCTGGCTCTGTACTCTGGGCACTTGTGTGCTGTGACACCAGGCTCACAGCCTCTGTCTCAGTGTACTGTTCCCCTGGTCAGAGCTCACAGCCTTTTGTAAGGGAAGCTTCGAGAACATGGTAACTACAATGCAGGCTGGAGCCAGCAGCTCCCAGCGTGGGGCTCTGTAAAGGTGATGCGTGCTGTACCATGACCTGCACCCTGAGCAGGACGCTGATCGTCGCTGCAGACCAGAGTTACAGCCTCAGAGCTGGCACTCTGCTTTTCACCTTGGGGAATGTCCTAAGACCTCCTCTCTGCTACCCTTTCCCTGCAGTATGGAGATCTCTCACCACCTATGACCAATTCTAGGCTCATGGGACAATTCTTGCATAAAAACCTGAAGATTTAAGGTCATAAATATACCTGAGTCTTTAACACCATCTATTCCACTGTTCCCATCAACACATAGACATGGCCTTTTTTCTATCTTGTTGAATTTTGTCATTTAATAGTTGCAGAACAATGGTAAGTAATGAGGGAGGTGAGGTGCTCCTTTGTATTTTCCTGATCTAACCAGAAATGTCCTCGTGGTAGAAGAGGCTGGGTTTAGGTCTAAGGTGCTGTGTGTGTTTGTGTGTGTGTGTGTGTTTGTGTGTGTGTGTGAGAGAGAAAGAGAGAGAGAGACAGAGAGAGAGAGAGAGAGACTGACTGACTTACGGGTCTCCGTTAGAGAAACGTCTGAACCTCCTCCTGTGGGATGGGAAGCAATGACCCCCTGAATGTGGGACTCTCCTGCAGTAGAGACTGTTCTAGCCCATGGACACACACAGTACATGGGCTTCTATTCAATAATGGGGATCATAGGTCACTTATTCCTTCTTTACAAAATAAAATAAAATAAAATAAAAATAAAAAAAATAGAACCTCTCTAAAGGCCAGAGTCAAACCAGGGGCTTGGACGGGACGTGGCAGGATCACATCACGTGAAAGGAGTCCAGCCTACACAGATGGAGAGGAAGGACGGGAGAGACTCAGGGATCTCCTGTCCACACTGTGGAGTCCAGAAATCTGTGCTGGGTGTCCTCACATGGCTCCAGGGTCATCCATTTATCATGTGCACTCTCCAAGAGTGTCATTCAGGTGCCACTCAGAAGAAGGTCCCTGACCCTCTTGCATTGAGGGTCCTCCCTCCCCACCCCACCCACTGTGGAATTCCTGAAATACCACCTGCCCCCACTGAGAGGATCTGAGAAGCCTCAGCCACCACAAACCCAGTCAGCACAATTCAGGTCCCTTCTAGGAGCACCAGAGAGGGCAGGTGTGGTGGGAATGTATTGATGGAAAGGAAGCTGTGGGTGTTCTGGGAGGATGAATGAGGACTGTCCCACACTGAAAGTCACAGTGTAGGTGACAAAAAGAGGGCGTGAGAGCTCACAGAGGCATGTCTGAGCTGAGGTTGTGCTGTGCTGTGCCTGGTTAGTCTCCCCAGAGGTTCTCTGAGCCTGCCTGGTGGCCTCATCCCCAGCCATTTATCCCATCCCCTCCTGCAGGGTCTTGAGGGCTCCCTGGAGGGCAGGGCTCTGTGCAGACCCCATGGTGGCTTTCCTTCTGCCAAGAATGTTCCTCTCTCCTCCAGCCATCCCCACGCTGCCTTTATTACCCATCAGGGGATGTCAAACCTCTGAGCCCCTGTCCCTCAGGGCCCTTCACCAGCTCCTCCCACCCTCACAGCCCTGTCATTCTCAGGCATGTGACACCTTCCCCTGGGATTTGAGTGAGAAGCCCAAGTTCCTTGGTCAGTTTCCACAGGCCCAGCCCTGCCTGAGACCACAGTCCTCATGTCCCTCTGAATGCATGTCCTCCTCCTTTCTGCCTTTTCCTCTCCTCTCATAGTAACCGAAGTGTCACACATGTCCCGCACAGAGGCAGAGGCTGGCTCACCTCTGTGGAGAAGACACAGGGACGGGACACCCTCCACACAGAGAAGGTGCCTCTGCCAAGGGAATTGATGGCATATGCAATATCGCATGTCCTCCCAAGGACCTGCGTCCTTTCCTCCCTGACACGGAGATGAGAGGTGGGGCAGACACACTCCGGAGGGGCTGACAGTCTCTGATGACCTTCCCTCCTGAGAATTCCCCCTGCAAGAACCTGTTTTTTCCCCATATAAACCACAGCTTTAGTACTTCTACTGATCATCTTCCCTTTGTTTTTATGGCCACGGGTCATTTTAGACATTGACCACCTTGGTGAGAATCTTTCCTGCAATGGAAAAGGGTACTCCTTATGAATCCCTAACTCTCTTTGAAAGATAAATGTCCGATTCTTTCTATGAACATGTAGATCTGTAACTGAAAACATTTCAGTAAAGGAGCACAGGTTTGCATGATATAAAATATAAGTATCTGGGGATTCTCTGGGAAGGCAACTGCACAGCTCAGGTGTAACATAAAGCAAACTTTAAAGAAATGGAGATGAGTGATCCTGGGTCCTCAGTCCAAGTTTTTCAAAAGTACAAAATAGAGATAATGTTCAAAAAGTCTCATTTGGACATCCTTCATCTTGAGCATCATATCATGGTCACTGACCGAGAAATTAGGGTCAGATGAGAGGGAGGGTGAGGAAGGCAGTGCTCAGGATGGAGGAGAATGCACAAAATCTTTGACTTTCTCAGAAGCCTGGAGCAGGATAAGGCACACCATCTCCCAGAGAATATTACACAGCACAAACCACAACTGAAAGAGGATTCACCATCCTCATTATTAAACGAACAACTGATGTGAGTCACCCCTGGTTTGAGGGTGGGTTACTTTCCTAACTCGCCATAATACTTTGTCTCTGTCACCATGCAGAGGGGATCAGGTACTTAAATTCTTCTTCTTTTTTTTTTTTTTTTCTTTTTAGAGAGTCTCTCTCAGTCACCCTACACGGCAACCTGAAACTCTTGGGCTCAAGTGATCCTCTTAACTCAGCCTCCAGAGTAGATGGGACTACAGGGGCCCACCACAGCACCTGGCTAGTCTTTTAATTTTAGTAGAGATGGGGTCTCCCTCTTGTGCAGGCTGGTCACGAACTCCTGAGCTCAGGCAATCCACTCTCCTCGGCCTCCCAGATAGATAGGACTGCAGCTGTGAGCCACCACACCTGGCCCATAAATTCTTGAATACATAAAGAACAGTTTTCTCAAACATAAAATGACGTTGTGATGTCTTTCCATCCCCCATAGGCAGTGGGAGCTCCCATGGTTCCATCTTCATCCACGAACTTGTGGTGCACAGTCCAGCCCTGTGCCAGAACGGCTCACCGCTGGTGACAGCAGAACTTTGCCTTTAAGTTGCCATCTGCTCAGTCCCTGGCACTGAGCTGTCCCAAATATAATAGCAAACCCTTAGCACCGCTCCTCCAGCGGGCTTTGCATAATAACCCCTAGGGCACCAGCAGTGACACCCAACTCGTGCACATAGAAACGTTGCCAATTAAATTGCCCATCTTTCTCTTACTCAGAGACCTAATCAATCACTAGCTGTGCAAATTCTCTATTCAAATCGTTTTTGAATCTATGTGATTTGCTATTTTTTTTTTCACTCACAGCACTTATTGATGGAGAGCTCTGATTAAACTGTCCCCTGGGTCACACCTACACCATCCTTCCCTGCCCCTCAGATTTTTCTCCTCCACAGGGTCTCTGATGGTGAGTGAAGTCTGGCCCCTGATCTCGTGATCCTCTCTATAGCTGAGTGGCTGGGCAGTGCAGCACCCCGAGTCTCCCTCCTGGAGAGGGAGAGCCCTCACCTCTCTCTCCCTCAGCACAGGTCTCTGCTCCTCTGATACTCAAACCTCCAGTGATACAAGGTGATTCAGAATGTCTTCCCCAGAGTGGTGGCCATTGGCCCAACTGGATAGATTTGGATGTTGAAATGTGCAGTGAGCACGGGATGCTGAGCAGAAACACTGGGAAAATGGCTGGAACTGTGGGGTGCAGGGTGGGTAGGGGGGAGCCCTGAGCACCAGCCCTTGCCCAGGGCTGCCGTGTGCACTGTGTCCACCAGATGGCGCTGTGGGCTCAGCTCCTGATCAGGTTTTCAGGCTCCCGGTCTGTCTCACCTCCCCCACTAGCAGGTGTTCTGAGCTCTCTGGGGGTGCAGCCCTCTGGGGGATGAGGTCTCTACTTCTCAGCATGAGCTGGTATGGGGTGAAAGGCGGGGCTTGTGCCACCCCCAGACAGGTAGACTTTTGCATGGAGACCTCCCTCCCTGAGAGTCAGGGGGACAAATAAGAATTGGTGGGCTCCATTCGTGGGTCATGCAGCCACACAGTTATGATTTAATAAAAAAAAAAAAAAAAGAATTGGTAGGCTCAATTCTGGCCTCGGGATCAGGGTGCAGAGCCTGCTCACCCTGCTCACCCACTGCACAGGTGGCTGCCTGCAGGGGACTCAGGAAGTGCTCCTGGGTGTCACCTGGGATGATGATCCCTCCCTCCTTCCTGGAACAGGGTCCTGTCTGTTCTCACTGATCTCTGTGTCCCTCCCTCCTTGTAGGGTCTTTGGCTGACTTTTTCCTGACTCAGTCCAGCTCCGTGTCAGGATCTCCAGGACAGAAGGTTACCATATCCTGCATTCATAGCAGCGGCAACATTTGAAGCTACTATGTGCAGTGGTACCAGCTGCTCCCGGGAGGTGCCCCCAACCAGTGTGATCTATGAGGATAACCAAATACCCTCTGAGGTTCCGGATGGGTTCTCAAGCTCCATTGAAAGCTCCTCCAACTCTGCCTCCCTGACCATCTCTGGGCTGCGGGCTGAGGATGAGGCCGACTACTACTGTCAGTCTTATGAGAGCAGTGACATTCACACAGTGCTCCAGACCAAGGGGGAAGTGAGACAAAAACTCCCCAGCGTGTCCTCACCCTGTATCGGCCTCAGCCTGTCCCCACCAGGGGGTGCAGCTCTTTCCTGTCTCCTGGTTGAATGAATGAGTAGGACGTGTTTGCTCACAACTTCTATTTTCTTTTCAAAATATCAGTTTGTCCCTCTATACCTTGATGTCTGATCATCTAATGTCTTTAAAATCAACCCATAGGGTAGATATAGTCTAATATTTTGTGGTTGGGGCTGTGCTGTACATTGTGACAGCTTTAGCAGCATCTCTGGCCTCCGGTAGGTTCTGAACACACCTCCCCTCATTTATGAGAATGAAAGTGTGTCCAGACCCTGCACATAAATGTCCTCTGCCTGGAGGGCAAAGATGGTCCCGATTGACACAACTCAGTCACAGGGCATTTCCTTAGCCTTCAGAAAGATCTTGGTTTGAATCCTGTTTATGTCACTGCCCGACATGTCAGATTATTATTGTAGGATATGTTTCTTGTTCCCATCTGATAAGAAAAGTAGCAACACAGACCACTAATAATACCTTTGAGGACTGAACGGTTTTCTAAGCAAGATGAAGTCAGAGACTGCATTTCCTGAAGCTAAACAAGCCCCAGCCCAAGTCTACAACACAAGCTGTAGCCATGACCAGGAGTGCACAGGGTTGTAATATCACTGTGAAATGCATGTGGGAATATTACAGATCCCTCACTGAGGAAGATAATATTACTCATCCGTGAAAAAGTGTGAAGTACAGGTACCGCTGGGTGACAGTGGCCCTTGAAAAATGATGCTCATAGAAACAAATGAGGCGGATATCCCAACCATATATCACAGGACTGTGTTTACAGGAAATGCCATAATGGGTAACCAAAGATGCAGACAGAGTGAGGATCATTCACAAAAATTCTGTTACAATTGAGAGATGCATGGATAACATTGGGAATGAGAAACAGGGAACTATTTCAAACATTCCATAAACAGAAGATGTAACTCTGAAAAAGGCCATGGTTTGCCAATTCCTTAGTTGTATGAAAAAATTTACTAAGTGAGATGAGGTCTGTGAAACTTACTCTTTGTTTTCTTTTGTAAAATAAAAATGAGAAAATCATGCTTGCTGTAGGCTCATAATATGGCTGTCCCAGTTTCTACTCATAGCCTCACCCTCTGCTCATCACGTGGCTCCCTCCATATCCACTCACAGCCCAGCTGTCTGGTCACCACGTGGCTCTCACGATCTCCACTCACTGCCCCGCTATCTGCCCACCACACGGCTCCGCTGGTCTCATATGAAACTTGTTCAGTGTCACAGCACTGCAAGAGGTGTTACCAGTAATCCGTGTGCAGGGAAATTCTCCCCTTTGAATGACATTAAGACTTAACATACCACAAGTGAATTCAACTAATTAAAATTTATCAGTGCTCTAATTCTTCTCTGGTAAAACACACAGGAGGCTGCTCACCCCATGGCTCCTGCATTCTCCACTAACTGCCTCGCTGTCTGCTCACCATGTGGCTCGCATGGTCTCCACTCACAGCCCAGCTCTCTGGTCACCATGTGGCTCACTCGGTCGCCACTCACACCCCTGCTGTCTGCTCAACACGTGTCTCCTGAGGTCTCCACTCAAGCCTGCTGTCTCTCCACCACATGGCTCCCATGGTCTACACACACAGCCCAGCTGTCTAGTCAATAAAGAGCCCAGAGCCAAATCCCCACCCTGCAAGACCCTGGGATTTTTTCCACCAAGTGCCTCCCCTCAGAGGGACCACAGCGTGTCCCCCTCTTGAAGGCCACCTGAGGATTAGCAGAATATGTGCCAACCTGAGTAATGCCAAGCAGCTGCAGTTGAAAGAGGACCATTTCCCCCCACTCCATTTCTAAATGAGTAATTGACCTTGGGTCTTTTGCTGAATGCCAGCACCTTATCTCAAGACTATTTGTAACATAGCAACAACAGGTTTTTTTTGGCAGCCAGAAGGAATAGTTTTTAACAAACTCTGTAGTAACTCTTTAATTGCTGGAAAGAGGGTTTTAACTGAAAGTGGGTTATTTACACTACAATGTTAACTAACTCCCACCCAGAAAGAGATGTTAAGAGCAGTGGGAGACATAGGAGATATAAGAGAGAGAGAAGGTAAAAAGGCAAGTTAGCAGGGTGAGGAGGGGAACACAGTCGGTCTTTCACCAGGGGTTGAGAAATTCTCAGCGGCCACCCCCTGGGTGAAAATTGGCTCTTGTGCCCCAGCCACAATGAGTGAGGGCCAGTTCTGGGTAGAGCCAGCCAATCCAACATACTCTGCTCTGTTCTCACAGCCTCCGGGCTGGGCCAGTTCCGGGTACGGCCAGCCAATCCTGAACCTCCTAAGTTACCTCAGTCCCTGTGTTGACCAACCCCAACTCAGCCCCCATTTATCTCAGGAAAGTTACCCCTGCATTTAAACCCAAAATGCATCACACCGAAGAATGTAAAACCTACGTTCTTTTCCACCTCGCGGTTGTCCTCTGTGCAAAGCACCGCCAGAGGCACGGCCTGAGCATATGCTTGAATAAAGTCACTCTTTTGTTTTTTTGCATGTGTGTCTGGTGATCTCTCAGTGGCAGAATTTGGTCGTAAAATTAACCATGTGGCTCCTGCATTCTCCACTCACTGCCCCGCTGTCTGCTCACCTAGTGGCTCCCACAGTCTCCACTCACACCCCTGCTGTCTGCCCACCCCCCGTAGCTCCTGCATTCTCCACTCCCAGCCCCTCTGCCTGCCCACCACGTGGCTCCCACAGTCTCTACTGATAGCTGGCTGTCTGCTCACCACGTGGCTCCCACAGTCTCCAATCACAGCCCTGCTGACGTCCCCAGCTCAGCCCTGAGCACCTGCCCCTGGGGAGCTGAATAGCACAACTAAGGACACACCTGTGCAGACCTCAGGGGACTCAGCAGGTCTGTGCCTTGGTGATGTCAGGGGACATGGGGCCAGCAGGGGCGCTGTGGAGTTATCACAGGGTCAAGGTGTCTGGCCCTGCCAGCTGGAAGCCCTCAGGAGCTTGGCAGGGAGCTGAGCATCAGTGAGTCCCCTGAGGTGTGATGGCAAGTGGCTTTCAGGATCTTCTGGGACCCCTGGGCCATCAAGGGTCAGGCTGTCTTACCCCATGGAGCCTGGTCCAGGAGAATCCTCATCATCCTCTTCAAGGCAATGGAGAGTGATCCTGGATTTGGAACTGCTGGAGGTCAGGGTACAGGGGCAGGTTTGAATGTAGGGAATTCTCCCCAGTGTAGGACTTGTAGAGACTGAAGAATTAGGGGGACCCACAGCCCCTTCAGGAGTCTAGGGATTCAGATCCCATGAACACCTGCTCAGGACTGAGCCCTGTCCTCTTTGCCCTCTCCACTCTCTGCACAGGTCAGGGCCATGCGGCCTGGGTGGGAGACACTGTGGTGGGACTTGACCCACCTCTGCTCCGTCCCCTATCACTAGGCACACTGTCCTCTCTGTCTCCCCACCCTCCAGTGTCTGTGGCCCAGGCAAGGATGGCTCAGCCACCATCAGCGAGCAAGTCCCCAGGACAGACAGTCACAATCACCTGCACTGGAAACAGCAAGAGGTTGTCAACCAGGATGCAGCTTGGCACCAGCAGCCCCTGGACCATGTCCTCAAACTCCAGACCCTCAGGGATACCTGACCCTGAGAGATTTCAAAGAGACTCCTTGGCTCAAGGTCAGGCAGTGTGGCCTCTCTGACCATCTCTGAGCTGTAGCCCAGGGACAAAGATACTGATCATCACTATTCAGCAGAGGACAGCAGCCTGATTGCTGCACTGTGTGGGGTTCCATAGGGAAATGAGGTGTGAGCCTGTGAGCTTTCTCCAGCTCCTTCCCTGCCTGGAGGAGTGGCCTGACGGACCTGTGAGAAGCTGTGTTCTGGGTTCCCGGTGGGCACTACGGGGTGTAGGCAGGGCTCTTAACTAAGGTCTTCTTTAAATTTGGGACTAATAACAAAACTCAATGGATGCAATTAAGAATCTTTAGAATTATGTCTAAAATGGAAAAAAAAATATATGCAGCACAATTCCAACCTTTCTGGGATCTGTTTGATGACAGGTATTACAAGTATTTATAATAATAAAGATTAAAAACAGAGTCTAGTCCGCATATATACTTAATCTTTGAACTGTTTCCATAAAGAATGAAATAATACCTGGAATTGCTCAGGGACTGTGCACGTACCTGACTTCTTTCTAACTGTCTGTCACATCTGCATGGTGATCGATGATGAGAACTGAGCACCATGGCCATGTGGACTGGCCCCTTCCTGACATCCCCACACGGGAACAGTGATGTCCCAACACAGCTTCTTCCTTTAGCCTTCAGGACACCAGTCCCCTCACCTGTGACTCTGCAGCTCATCTCCTCCTGTTCTCCCAGTCCACATACTCAGCTGTGGGGGGAGAAGTAAAGGTCACCATGTGGGGAGGTGCTGACCTAACTCCCCAGGGAGCGTTTGTGCTGGGGGAGGACTTGGGGTACAGAAGAGTCACCCCGAGGGGTGATAGCTAATAAATTATATGTAGAGTTCGTGGAAGTGAATGAGGAGTAGGGATGAGGAAATAATGCTACAGGGACTGGTGACAGCATTTGCCAAAGATAGAAGAGAGTACAATTCAGTTGTTCATTCCAGTAATCAAGAGAACCTGCATTGGGCCGATGTGTAGACAGAATTGGGGGGGGTGGGCACCTGAAGATGAGCCTGGATGAGATAAAAGAATGATGGGGACAGATCATTAAGGTGGCTCATCCTAAGAAGTGTGCACTTGACTTTTATAAGGGACTCTCCCACGTGAAGAATGTATTGAAGTGTGAACTGAAGCAATCCCTGAGCTAGAACAATAGTTGGGTGACAGAAGCATCACTTCACGGGGAAATTATGGGCACAATGTAATGTGAGCGGAAGAGATAAGAAAGACAGAAACTGGGCCTTTCCAAATAATAGTTCTTGGCTGGTCTGTCACTGTCCTTTATGGGTCTGTGGAGCTGAACCACAGGCATGTCACTCACTCAGAACAGATTCACAGTAGAAGAAATGGCCACAGTTTAACTGCCAAGGAGGCCCCATCACTGAAGTTAGGGCTTAGCCAAGGTAAACAGTTGTCCTGTGGAGGAGGCACTGGGCAGTGAACGGGTCCCCTGAGGAGGGCAGCAGACAAGGGGTGGGGAGCCCAGTGCTCTCCCCAGGGCTCCCTGCTGGACATCCCAGACCTGAGCGAAGTCATTATGGGGGCAGCAGGGGGCGCTGTGGGGATGCCCGGCTGGAAACCAGCCACTTCTGCCCTGCTTGGGGCCTGGTTCTCACTGTCCGCTGGGACAGAATGGCCGCTTAATCTCAGCCCCAGAGAGGCTAAGGCCAGGCCTTGCCAGCCTCGTGAAAAGAAGCCTCCATTCCCAGGGGCTGAGAGGCCATTTGAGGGAAGGGGACTGGTTTGCATGGAAGGCCCCTCAGTTCCCACAGTGGGGAGGTAGGTACAAGAGACAGGGGTAGCTCTGAGGCAGCTGTGGATCCCCAGGAATCAGAGCTGGCAGGAATCTCCACCATGGCTTATGCCCCTCTCCTGCTCACCCTCCTCACTCTCTGCTCAGGTGACAGGCCCTGGGAAGCAGAAGTGCTTAGTAGGGGTCACCTGGTTTATTTCTCTTTTTTACTTTAGAGCATGAGGTGTGCAATGATCCCAGACTCACCTCTGTGTCTCCACCTCTTCTGTTTCAGGATCCTGGGCACAGTCCAGACTGACCATGGTGTCAAGGTCTGTGGGAGAGATGGTCACCCTGTCCTGAACTGGAAACAGCAACATATTGGGAGGTATAATGTGGGCTGGTACCAGCAGATTTCTCGTGGTGCCCCCAAAACTGTGATGCTCGGCACTTCTCGACCCATGGGGATCCCTGATCACTTCTCTGGCTCCAAGTCTGGGAACATGGCCTCCCTGACCATCTCAGATGTTTGGGCTGAGGACAAGGCTGATTATCACTGTTCAAAATGGGACAGCAGCCTGAATGCTGACACACTGCTCCAGACTCATGGGGAACTGAGACAAAAACCTGCCCCTGCGCTCCCCGTGATCACCCTCACGACTGCCTGTGACAAACTCCAGCCAAGAGCCTGACTATGACCAGCCCCGGAGTGTCTACACCTTTGGGTCTGACCCTCAGATCGTAGACCTGTTTATGGGGTAGTGAACTTCCAATGTCAGGGACTTTCTGTCTTTCATACTGTTTTGTAAAACTTCTTTATTAATGTCATTTGCATATTGTAAATTTTACCCGTTTGAAGTATACACTTCATTTATTGTTAGGATTTACAGAGTTGTACAGCCATCATTATAATCTAAATTTAAAATATTTTCATCACCTCACAATGGAACACTTATTATTCAAATAGCTAGTATCATTATAATGTTAGGTTGTAAATCCAATGTTTGATTTCTACATAATTTAGGAGATTAATGTATTAAAATGTTTATTGCTCTACTTGTTTAGACATGCAATATATAAAAAGGTAATTTAGGGGTATTAGTACTTCATTCCTTTCTATTGCCAAATAATGCTCCACGGTATGGATCTCCTACAGGTTGTTTACCACTCACCAGTTGTTGGGCATTTGGGTTGCCTTTTGATTTTATGAGGGATGCTGCTGTCACACTGGTACACCACCTTCACATTTCCCTGTGGACAGAGGAGTTCATTCACTTGGGTGATTGGCAGGAGTGGAATTTCAGGGTAACATAGTTAACTCTTTTTCAGGAGATGTCAGCTTGCTCTCCAAAGGGGCTTCACCAGTTTACATTTCCATGAATAACATATGAGAGTTCTCATCAACACTTGTTATTATCTGTCATTTTGTTTATAACCACCCAGATGGGACTGAAGTGGACCCTAATTCTGGATTTGTTTGCATTTCCGTAATGGCTGATGGTGTTGGGAATCTTTTCATTTGTCATCTTGATTCTAATCACATATGAGCAGTTGAAGGTCCGAAGCTCTTCATGAGTCACTGACTTCAAAACACGTTAGACTGCGATATTGTTGAAATCACACAGCCTGCTCACCTCCATGAAGCAGGACACTCGTGCTCAAGCACAGACCTCCTCTTAGAGACACCAGAATGGGCAGAAGGAGGCCCATCCACCCAGGCCAGGCTCAGGGGACACAGCGTCTTGTAGACTTTGCCTGTGCCAGTCACCGCAGCCGCAGGGCTACACTGGGCTCCAGACATGTCACTCACTCAGTCACTACAGACAACACTTTGCAGGTCCTGAAGCCTCTGAGGAGGATGTTCCATTGGGACCAGACAGGGATCAGGTCTTGACCTTGCTACCTTCTCTCCGGGCACACGTGGTGCCATCATTATGCACCACTCAGCTCACATAGCATCTAGATAAGTTCCTGACAAAGGAAGCAAAACAATGTTCCACACCTGGGGTGCATATTACAGGGGTATTTGCGAAACTTGGTAAATGTAGAATGTAAATGTTTTGGCACAGTAACTGAGATAACGCCGGAAAGGCTATGTTAACCACTGTGATAAAAATGTGTCAAATGGTTTATGAAGTGAGTGTATGATGCCCCATAATCATATTATTGTATACAGTTATGATTTAATAAAAAAAAAAAATGAAAAGTTTGTTGACCCCAAAATGGATTATAGATTTGAAAGCTAAGATTTAGATAAAGTAATCATCTGCTCAAGGCAAAAAAAACAAACAAAAATCCCATTAAATGTGGTAAAATGAGGCTTTAGTAAATGTGGAGGTGGACTGCACTGATGGACAGGATACAAACGTGTATTTAATGTGTCAATATAACAAATGAATTTTAACACTCATCAGGATTGTGGAAATCTTAACTGTTTCCTTTATAATAATATGGAAAAATTTAAATCCAGGAAATGGCCTCAAATATTTTGCAAACAAACAATGATTGGGACCTCTATTCAGAGTAACTACTAATTCTAAGTGGCAGAATTTACATCTAAATGCATCTAAAGATGCATTTACCAAGTAAACATGATCAGGCCTCAAGGTGGGGGAGACACCAGGTCAAGAGTCCCTTATTCATGAGGGAGAAGGAACATCTACAGGGGAGGTGCATCCACTTAGTGCAATTGTGTTTGGATATCAGTCATGTGTCAGAGCTGCTAAAAAATTCAATAAAGCATTTTAAGCCTATCAGTGGTTCCAAAGGCGCTAGTGATCTTCCAGGTTGACAATAAGGGCAGGTTAAAAGCCAGAGTCAGAATAAGGGCAGAGAAGCATTGCATTCTCTTAACCAAGACAGACATTGAATGTCATGGTCTGCAACATAAAAATTAGGGAAACACACAGGGGACGTTCATAGCAACAGTGTGCCCAAGGAGAGTCATTACCATGTGAATAATTAATTAGAAATAGGAGGGAATTTCTTCAATTTCTTAGTTAAAGACTATCTATGAAAATACTACAGTTCACATACACTAAAATATCACTAAAAGGTGAGAGACTGTTCTATTTCCCCCAAGATCAGACCCTTCCCTCTCTCTGCAGATCCCAACATCCCGAATTGTTACCTTGCTCCATAGATTTGGATGTCACTGGAGTTAGAGAGCTGGAAGGGAGTGTGGCCATGGTCCAACAAAAACCTCATCTTCCCTGAAGAGATCTTTCCTATTTCCAATCGCTTGTTTAAATTTGGGATCTGGGACTGTGTCGAAGATACTCTGAGATCTACAGATACAGACCCAAGAACACTGAGTTGCAGCTTTCCCACTATGGACAAAGCGGGAGGTGAGGGAGCTCTTGGGACACCACACATATATGTGACATCCTCCTGTGATCTGGTGGAAGAAGCCCCAGGATCGCTTTGTGTGATAGCTTGACACATGGCCACCTGAAAGTGTTTTCAAAGACCCATGAGAGGAGGAATGGTTTGTGAAAAGATTCTCATCCTGCGTCTTAGTAAGTGTCAGCTGAGGAAGCTCGGCTCACTGGTGAGAGGTTAAACAGGACACTTGGCAGGAGTGTTCCCTGTGGTCTACCAGCCTGTTCTCCCCTCTGTTCTCACTAAGGCTTAGGTCAGAGGTCAGGGGCGTCCATCTGGATTTAGGAGAGGGGAAGGGGAACACTGACGCTGCACCCCCATCTCCTTCCTGATGACATCTCTGTCTCCCTCTGTGTTCAAGAGCCACATCCCAGGATTTTATGACTAGGGGACCATCTCTGCACAGAATTCCTACAGAGACAGTCACACCTGTGGCTTCGCTGCTAGGCCCACTACCAGGTCTTCCGTGCCAGCTGCATCCAACAGAACATAGGTCAGCTCCCTGGGTTCAATGGGAGACAGCAGCAGTCAGGTACTGGGACCCCTGCAGGAAGATGAAGCCACCCCAACCATAATGGGGACCAGCCAAGGAATGAGCCTGGAATTGCTGTGCCCACTGGCATCTGAAGCATCATCACCACACTCACTTGGTCACTGGTATAAAGATGAGAATACAGTCTTTATATGATTAAGATCCCTCCGGTCATATCTGTGGATCTGTAAGCTCCGGGGAGATGCCCGCCATGTTCAGTGGGAGGCTCCGAGTGCACCATGCCTGGAACATCCTGCACAGAGGGGGGCACAGGAGGACAGTTTGCGGGGCTCACTGGCAGGAAGTAGAACAGACTGAGGCCTGAAGAACAATCTCTCACCAAGCCCATCAAAGCCCTCCTGCCTGTGTCAGACCAGAGACTCTCAGAGGTCCCCGTGCACAGGAGTCACTGGGAATCCCGTCACACGTGGACGCTGACTCAGGGGGCTGGAGTGGTGCCTGGGACTCTGCATGTCTAAAAGGCGTCTTCCCAGAAACATCTATATATGTGGTTTAATGTCACCAAATATATAAAAGTGGTAGAAAATAAGAAGAAAAGCCATTGGCAAAGAAAAACTAAAGAGAAACCTCACACAGGGAGAACTGCGGAATTTTGATTAGAGAAGGATCCCCGAGTCCACGCAGGGAGAGGAGCAGAGAAGGAAGCTGAGAAGGTGGAAAAGGCTCCACTTTCTTCAGTAAACACAACAAACAAACAGACATAAACCACAAATGAAACCAAACCTCCCTCGGTCCATTTGCCCCTCTGGCTCCTGCCCAATCTCCCCCCGGCTTCTCCTCCAGTCCCTTCTACAGTGTGGACCCTCTTCACTCTCTCCCCTCCTGTCTCTGACTCACGACTGCCCTTGTCAGTCCTAAGGTCTCTCTTTCCACTTCCCTTCTGTCCTATAAGTGTCTCAAATAAATACTGAAACAGTTGTGTGAGAAAAGACATGAAAGTATAAAATACCTATTTTAGAAATTTTCAATAACATCCTCTCTTTCCTTGAACTTGTCTGACTCCACACTTCAGATGAAGCCACAGCGAGCTGATTCCCTTTTCTGATTGCTGCAAGAACCTTCTCCTCCTCTTCCCTGGGTCTCCTCTAACTCCTCAGTGACCCCAGCCTGCTCCTTTATTTCCCAGACTCTCCCCACTCTGCTCCCTGTGTGTGATCTCCTGAGGGATCCAGTGGGGACAGAGAAACCTGCTTGAAGAGCAGCCTGGGAAGTGAGATCATGGCTGAACTGTCCTGTTCTCAGCGAACATGCATCTTATTTCATGTACAGTTTGTACAGGAGACACCCCTTCCACTTAATGTGGAGTGAGTTGTGCCCTATTCCCACTGGGGAGGCTCAACTAAAGGCTGAGATGTGGCAGGAGCTGCCCTGAGGAGGGGCCTGGCTCTCCCCTTGGGCAGGGAGTGGACAGTGGTCAAGGCCCTGGTGGGTACAGGAGGAGCCTCTGTCAGGACCCCCTGGCATCTGGTCACAGAGACACGGGACCTGGACCTTGACCTGGGCAGCAGGGGGCGTGTGGGGCTGTTGCTGAGGGCTCTGTGTGCTCAGCTGGGAACCCAGACACCTGACCTTGAGCTCTGCTTAGTGCTCACTGGAGCCAGCTGCTGTGTCCTCTCTGGCCACCTGGGATCCTCAAGATAGATCCACCCCTTCCAGAAATGACGCCCAGACACTGGGGCTGCATTCAGGCCCAGGGAGGGTTGGACTGTGCAGGGGAAGAACAGCACATTTTCATGTTAGTCCCTTCTCTCTCCTCTGGTGCTGGAGGCGGGATAAGAAAGTCCTGCGCATGTCTGCCTCAGCAGAGCTCTGGGGTGTCCGCACCATGGCCTGGACCCCACTCTTCCTCCTTACACTGCTCCTTCACTGCACAGGTCAGGATGGTCCTCAGGACCCTGAGCCCCCAATTTTTGAACCCATGCCCGGACTATTCTTCCCCCCTGTTCTTCCTTCAGGTCATAATGAGTGTCTGTGTTTCCAGGGTCCCTCTCCCAGCCTGTGCTGACTCAGCCACCCTCTGCATCTGTCTCCCTGGGAGCCTCGGTCCAGCTCACCTGCACCCTGAGCAGTGAGCTCAGTGACTACGACATTGGATGGCACCAGCAGCAGCCAGGGAAGGCCCCTTGGTACTTGATGTATGTTAGCAGTGATGGGTCCAGTAACAATGGGGTCGGAATCCCTGATTGCTCTTCAGGCTCCGGCTCTGGACTTCACCACTACTTAACCATCTCCAACCTCCAGTCTGAGGACAAGGCTGATGATTACTGTGAGAGTGGCTATACACAGTGACACAGGCAGATGAGGAAGTGGGACAAAAATCTCAGCTTGCTCTGGAGGTTACTCTATGACAATTTTCAAATTATAAAAAAAAAATGTTCCATATTGGAGGTTACTCTATGACAATTTTCAAATTATAAAAAAAATGTTCCATATGTACAAACTCTACTTGGGATCATCTCTGGTTTAGACTATTTCTACACTCAATTTCTCTCTAAATGTTTTTGAAATCTCAGAAAACTAAAAACAGTACCCAAAGCCGACTGATTACACTGACATGTCTGTTTATGTGTTAAACCAGTGCCTGTAGGGCTCACGTGTTTTCTGGGAAGGTGGAAAATCACCCTCTCCTAACTCACATCTCGATCAGTGCCCAGAACCCTCCCAGCAAGTGGACAGTCCTACAGCATGGACAGTGTCCTTCCAGTTGTCACAGCAGAGACCCCATTTCCTCCCAGTCATCTGTGTTCAGGGCTGCCTGAGGCTCCCTATGTACCAGGGGTCAGGCAGGGGGATGAGATTTGCTGTCTGAGGATTTGGGTCAGGAAGGAATTCCAGCCACAGAGCTAGCCTGGCTCACTCATGGGTTTCTGAAGCTTTAGCTGTCACATCAAAATAGAGTGTGAGTATGGGGGGCAGCTCTGGGCCTGAGGCGGCAACCTCCTTGTGGGAGGTGAGAGGAGGAAGGGGAGGCTCCTCCTCTGCTGGAAAATG
Organism: Nycticebus coucang; assembly: GCF_027406575.1. Taxonomy (NCBI): domain Eukaryota; kingdom Metazoa; phylum Chordata; class Mammalia; order Primates; family Lorisidae; genus Nycticebus; species Nycticebus coucang. The sequence goes on from NW_026515583.1 coordinate 262,546, forward strand.
CTAAGTCTGTCCCGGGGGAGTTGGGGGACATAAGTCCCATGAATGTGACTTTCCTACAGCTGATCTCAGCAAGAAACATGGTGACCCTATGGGTGGGTTTCCCTGAGCCCTGAGTCACAACTTATGTCCTCTTCTCTCTGTGTCACTGGTAGTTTTCAATAGTCCAGGCAGAAACTACCCAACTTGAGCCTATGTCCCTCCTATGGAGCTCACGATGTGCCCAGGGCCAAGGCTAGTTTCTACTGTACAGAGAGTGTCACAGAGTTTGGGATGATCATGGAGATTGGTGACCAAGGGTTCCCAGAAAGAAAGCCTGAGTTTATGACTAGCCAGGACTCTTGGATATTCAAAGCTTTAGCCTGGTTCTCCTTTGTCACCATGGTCTTCTTGACTCCCCTCACCTCTAGGGATAGGGCCAGGCTGACCCTGTTAGAGCTCCTTACAACCCAATGCCACCACAAACTCCCATCCATGGGGGAGTGACACAGGGATGTATCCCTCACGTTCACCTGTAATCCATCCATCTCCTGTCCCCACCTTGTACCAATCTCTGCTCAGGTTGTGGCTTCTGCTGTCCCTGCTCCCAGAAAGCCTGAGGCTCTTACCTGGGCTCATCTTTATGGGGCCAAAGAGAATCCCACCTTCTCTCACCGGCTTCCCAGTGCAAGTGGAACCTTTGTCTTCAGAGGCTGTAAGAGTTCCCCACATGTTGGAGGGGTATGGTGAGGAAGAGAAATGCAGCTTAGGTGACCTGACAGACCCAAGACCCCTCTGTCTAGCCCCCCTACATGTTGCCTGCACCTGGCCTGGGCTTTGTGAGTCATTCCCTGAGCTCTAAAGCCTTAGGGAATCTGGGTCCTCTCTATCCCCAGAGTGTGTCCCCAGGAGACTCCTGGATTCCAGGTGCACATGAGCCTTCCCTTTAAGGAGATGGCTCTGGGACTCCTCACACTACCCTTACCAATGTTAATCCCCAGGAACCCTATTCTCTCCCCTCTTTGTTTCCTTAGTTAAATGATGCTGGAATGAACTTCAGTTCTGTGTGCTTCAGTTCTCATAGCACACAGAGCTGTCACCTGGTCCAGCATCAGCCAAGAGCCACCTGGGCAGCTGCTCTCTGTTCTCTGCTCTTTCCTGCATCATGATGAGACCCTGGCCCTTGGAATTTTCTCACCATCTAGGTCTTTAATCCTCCACTGTTCATGGGGGATCAAAGGCTGAGAGGAGGAGGAGTAACCAACTAATAGGCAGACAGTGTCTGTCTGGAATTATCAGAAAGCACTTCCAGCAGTCTGTTAAGACTGAATCTCCACATCTGCCCATCAGGAATTGACTGTGACAGTGAAGTCTGACCCTGAGGGACATGTAGGCTCAGCATCTGCAAGGCCTGGCTCTGGGTTGGCCTATGGCTGGTGCAGAAGGGAAACAAGAGGGAGGCTCAGCCATGGGCGGCCCAGGCACAGCTGTCCTGTCAGGGGCTGAACTCTCTGCAGTGTGGGTTCTGCAGAGACAGCCTTAGTGGGGGATGAGGCTCCAGGGTTATGCAGAAAAGCAAAGTGAAGTGAGGAGATGGAGGGCAGGGGATGGGTGTGGGGCAGATGTGGTAATGGGGATGCAGCATGTAGAAAAGATTGTGTTTTGTGATCCTTAGTGAGAAGACACATGGGGATTAGAGCTGTGACAAAGAGAAGACCTAGCAGGTCCTGAGCTCTTGAGCTGAAGAAAACCTGGGCCTGTTCTTGAGGGGTCCTGGGAAAGATCACGGAATAGCCATGGTCATTATCCTCTATGCAGGGTCATCTGTCCCACCTGCTGTCCCTCCCAGGGACTCTGGGGTGTGCAGGTCACTCCCTCCCTGTGGTCTCTGCCCCAGCACCAGCTCCCAGGGGCAGGTCACACTCAGTTCTGAGTGGGCTGCACAGCCCAGGGGAGAAGCACAGATTTGAAGAAGGGGCTGCCTGTGCTCAGGGTAGGAGTGACTGATGAGATGTGCACATCAGGGCTCCACTAAGGGCCTTGGGGAGCAGAATAAAGGTGCTCCCCACACCCGGACTCTTCCTCCTTCCCTCTGCTCACTGAGGCTCAGGCCAGAGAGGACTCAGGGCTGCCTGAGGGCCCCTCACAGCCCAGGACCTCTGTCCCAGGCCCTGTCACCACACTCTGTTTTTGAGATGGCAGGATTGTTTACTCCATGTACCCAGGGTGGGATTAGAGGGTGCTGATTCTAAACTTTGGATGAGCTAATGTCCTGTCAGTGTCCAGTGAGGAGAGAGAAGGGTCAGAAACGAGCAGCCCCCCGGGTCTCACCTCCTGCCTTCCCTCACAGTCACACTCAGTGTCTGCATTGCCCTGGGAGGTGTGCCTGGGGTGGGGCAAACATTTTTCAATCATATTCTTCTCTTTCTGCATCTGTGCCGGTGAGGGGCTGAGGCTAGAGGAGGGCACCAGAAGAAGAGGCTGGGCCTGAGGGCAGGTCCTGCCCACCTGGGAAGTAGGCTCTGCTCTGCCCAGGGAGGAGGAAGAGGAGAGCTCCTGGTGCCCTGAAGGGAGGGGACACTTTGTTCAGACTGGCTTCCTGCGGAAGAGCTCCCAGGACTGTCCTGTAAACCACACAGGGACCAGGCCGGGAAGCCCATGGGGAGGAGGCTGTGTGGACACCTGGGACTATGTGTGTGGGAAATTGATCCTACCAGCTCCATGCTTTAGGGAGAACACAGTACACAGAGGGGCAGGTCCGGGTCTTGGCAGCAGGGGGCGTTGTGACCTGTCCCTGAGGCCTGAGCTTTTGTCCCAGTTGGGAGCCCCACGTGGCCTGGTCTGAGCCCTCTGCCCTTTGCTCACTGGGCCGGCAGCTGTGTCTTCACAGGCCTCCGGAGCACCAAACAACAGGCCCATCTAGGCCCACCCCTACCAGGATCAGCTTTCCAGACAGTGGTCAGAGGCAGAGCCTGGGGTGAGCTGGGACATCCCAGAGGGAGGCTGGTTTACATTAAAGGTCCTTCCCGCTGCTTGGTTTCCAGATGGACTAAGAGGGGCTGGGGGCTCCAGTGCTGCTCCTTAGGATGCAGAGCTCTGTGGGGTCTCCAGCATGGGTGGCCCCTCTCCTCTCCCCTCTTGATTGTCCAGGCATCAGGCTGGGGATGAAAGGACCAGGGACCCTGTGTCTCTGTTCACTGACCCACCCCTTTCCCTCTGTGTCCTAAGCTCAGGGTCCTGGGCCCAATCTGTTAGTCTGTGCTGACTCAAACCCCTGCAGCCACTGAGCCTGGGGGAAGGTGGCCTCCATGTCCTCCTGGAAGCAGCAGTGATGCTGGGTGAGACTTTTTCTATGGGACCAGCAGCTCCCAGGCTGTGCTGACTTGAAAGGCTGTTTTCAACAACCTCCTGTTCTGAGGGAACTGGCTGTGCTCTGACTGCCCATCTGGAGTAATGTCAGGGGGGTTCAGTGACCATCCAAGCCTTCACCCCAATCAGCCAACAAGGCTGATCAGGACAGTGCTCGTGGGAGCTTTTTATACCCCAATCCCTCTGCCTTATTGTGGGGGGCTCTGTGTGGAGCTGAAATTCAACCCCATTTCCAGCAATGTGATGAATAAACAGGGACACCGCAGGTTGGTCACCCCTACAGGACGCCCACATTGACTTTGACTGTGGGGACCTTGGAAGCCAGTGAGGAGCTGAGCACTGAGTCCCATCTGGTGATGAGAGCACTGGACAGGGGAACAGAGTCAGGGTCTCTGTCACTCAGCCGACCCCTCCTCTCCCTGGTTTCACTGAGACACAACAGAGTCCTGTGGGTAGCTAATCTCACATCCCCTCATGAAGGGGTCAACATCTGTGCAAATCACTGCTCCCCTTTCCCCAGGAAGGTGTCAGCAGCCCTGGGAGAAAGAAATGCTACTGGGCTCCCACCCAGTCACCAGGATCCCTCCTAGGGATGGAGCTGTCCTGTCCCTCTGAGGCCCCAGCCAGAGGACACGGTACTACTGCTCACTACACCACAGAGGTGTTCAGTGAGTGACCCAGATGGGGATCAAGACACGAGGCTGCTCTTAACTGAGCCTGGATGCAGATATGATCATAACATACCTGGATTACAGGACCAGATTCCTGAACTCTCAGGACAGCCCAAATTGTGACCATCCAGAGAAAAAAAAAGGTGAGGGGACATGTCTGAACTGAATCCTATGTGTGTTTGAGGCTTAGAGTTGAGGAAATGATGGATGATTTGTGAAGAACTGGTCCAGAAAGCACGGAATCTGGTGTGCTGTAATTCCAACCTGCCTCAGAGTGAGGGGTTGAGGTCAATGTCCATGATAATGGTCTTTGCTGGCCATGTACAAAGGGAAGGGGACTTACTTTAAAATATCATTAACTTTACCTTTTGTTGCATTTTGAAGCAATACAAGTTCATTGCACAAAAGTATTAAAAAATAAGTTTTAGAGAAGTGTTCTTCTTAAATAATACATGTAAATCTTGTTTCAGAATTTGAGTGTATTTCTTTTTTTTTTTTTTTTGTAGAGACAGAGTCTCACTGTACTGCCCTCGGGTAGAGTGCCGTGGCGTCACACAGCTCACAGCAACCTCTAACTCTTGGGCTTATGCGATTCTCTTGCCTCAGACTCCCGAGCAGCTGGGACTACAGGCGCCCGCCACAACGCCCGGCTATTTTTATTTTTTTGTTGTTGTTGCAGTTTGGCCGGGGCTGGGTTTGAACCCGCCACCCTCGGCATATGGGGCCGGCGCCCTACTCACTGAGCCACAGGCGCCAGCTCCTCTAATCAAATCACATCAAAAACATAGTTAACCTTCTTTCACTTTTATATTCAGTCAAGATTCACATAAATAATTTTCTGTTTTTTAACTGGCTTATTGTACCCTCAATGAATCCCCAACAATTAAAAAAAAATAAAATAAAAGTAAATATACGTTAATTAAAAAAAAAAATAAAAAAAAAGCATATTATTGACTGTTTTATATTGTCTTATTCTAACTGATAATAATGTATTATAGTGTTTGTCTAACTGTATGTTTTCAAGGACCAATAATGAAGTGGTGATATTGTTAGTATTATTAATATTGAGACCCACTATTATTAACTTATTATTACTAGCACACTTCTGGTTATTTCTGTGCATTTTGTGTAGTGAGGGGGTGATTTTTGCCATTTTCTTTTCATTCTTACAACTTTTTTTATTTTTTATTTTTTTCCTTTTTTTATTTTCATTAAATCATAGCTGTGTACATTAATATGATCATGGGGCACCATACACTTGGTTCATAGATCGTTTGACTAATGTAGGACCTTCACATGAAAGATTTTTGCCATTTTTTTCATTAAATCATAACTGTATACATTGATATGATCATGGGGCATCATACACTCGCTTCATAGACCATTTGACACATTTTTATCACAGTGGTTAACATAGCCTTTCCGTCGTTATCTCAGTTACTGTGCCAAAACCTTTACATTCTACATTTACCAAGTTTCGCAAATACCCCTGTAAGATGCACCACAGGTGTGATCCCACCGATGCCCCTCCCTCTACCCACCCCTATTCCCCCTATTGTTAAGTTGTAACTGGGTTATAGCTTTCACGTGAGAGCCCCAAATTAGTTTCATAGTAGGGCTGTGTACATTGGGTACTTTTTCTTCCATTCTTGAGATACTTTACTAAGAAAAATATGTTCCAGCTCCATCCATGTAAACATGAAAGAGGTAAAGTCTCCATCTTTCTTTAAGGCTGCACAGTATTCCATGGTATACATATACCACAATTTATTAATCCATTCATGGATCGATGGGCACTTGGGCTTTTTCCATGACTTAGCTATTATGAATTGGGCTGCAATAAACATTCTGGTACAAATATCTTTGTTATGTTGTGATTTTTGGTCTTCTGGGTATATGCCCAGCAGAGGAATTACAGGATTGAATGGCAGATCTATTTTTAGATCTCTGAGTGTTCTCCATATATCTTTCCAAAAGGAATGTATTAATTTGCATTCCCACCAGCAGTGCAGAAGTGTTCCCTTTTCTCCGCATCCACGCCAACATCTCTGGTCTTGAGATTTTGTGATATAGGCTAGTCTTATTGGAGTTAGATTGTATCTCAAAGTAGTTTTGATTTGCATTTCTCTGATGATTAAAGATGATGAGCATTTTTTCATATGTCTGAAGGCCGTGTGCCTGTCTTCTTCAGAGAAGTTTCTCTTCAAATCCCTTGCCCAGCCTGCGATGGGATCCCTTGTTTTTTTCTTGCTGATGCGTTTGAGTTCTCTGTGGATTCTGGTTATTAAACCTTTGTCAGAGATATACCCTGCAAATATCTTCTCCCATTCTGAGGGCTGTCTGCTTGCTTTGCTTACTGTGTTCTTAGCTGTGCAGAAGCTTTTTAGTTTGATCAAGTCCCAGTAGTGTATTTTTGAAGCTGCTTCAATTGCCCGGGGGGTTCTCCTCATGACATACTAACCCAGACCAATTTCTTCAAGGGTTTTCCCTGCATTCTCCTCTAGTATTTTTATAGTTTCATGTCTTAAGTTTAAATCTTTAATCCAATGAGAGTCTATCTTAGTTAATGGTGAAAGGTGTGGGTCCAATTTCAGTCTTCTGCAGGTTGCCAGCCAGTTCACCCAGCACCATTTGTTAAATAGGGAATCTTTTCCCCACTGAATGTTTTTAATTGGCTTGTCAAAAATCAAATAGCGGTAAGTAGCTGGATTCATCTCTTGGTTCTCTATTCTGTTCCAGATATCTACTTCTCTGTTTTTGTGCCAATACCATGCTGTTTTGATCACTATCGATTTGTAGTAAAGTCTGAGGTCTGGTAGTGTGATTCCTCCTGTTTTGTTTTTATTTCTGAGTAATGTCTTGGCTATTCGAGGTTTTTTCTGATTCCATATAAAACGAAGTAATGTTTTTTCAAGATCTTTAAAATATGACAGTAGAGCTTTAATAGGGAGTGCATTGAAATTATATATTGCTTTGGGTAGTATGCACATTTTGATAATGTTGATTCTTCCTAGCCATGAGCATGGTATGTTTTTCCATTTGTTAACATTTTCAGCTATTTCTTTTCTTAGAGTTTCATAGATCTCTATCTTTCACGTCTTTTGTTAGGTAAATTCCCAAATATTTCATCTTCTTTGGCACTACTGTGAATGGGATAGAGTCCTTAACTGCTTTTTCAACTTGACTGTTGTTGGTGTATATAAAGGCTACCGATTTATGGATGTTGATTTTATAACCTGAGATGCTGCTGTATTCCTTGATCACTTCTAGGAGTTTTGTAGTAGAGTCCCTAGTGTTTTCCAGATACACAATCATATCATCTGTGAAGAGCGAAAGTTTGATCTCTTCTGACCCTATATGGATACCCTTGATCGCCTTTTCTTCCCTAATTGCGGTGGCTAAAACTTCCATTACAATGTTGAAAAGCAATGGAGACAATGGACAGCCTTGTTTGGTTCCTGATCTGAGTGGAAATTATTCCAATTTAACTCCGTTCAATATGATATTGGCTGTGGGTTTGCTGTAGATGGCCTCTATCAGTTTAAGGAAAGTCCCTTCTTGACCAATTTTCTTGAGTGTTCTGATCATGAAGGGATGCTGGATATTATCAAAAGCTTTTTCTGCATCAATTGAGAGAATCATATGGTCTTTGTTTTTTAATTTGTTTATGTGCTGAATTAGATTTATAGATTTACGTATATTGAACCAGCCTTGACACCCTGGGATAAAACCAACATGGTCATGATGTATAATTTGTTTGATGTGTTGCTGGATTCTGTTTGTTAGGATCTTGTTGAATATTTTTGCATCTATATTCATTAGTGATATTGGTCTATAATTTTCTTTTCTTGTTGGGTCTTTTCCTGGTTTGGGGATCAGGGTTTTGTTTGCTTCACAGAACGTGTTGGGTAGTCTTCCTTCTTTTTCTACCTTTTGGAACAGGTTGAGTAATATAGGTACTAATTCCTCTTTAAAGGTTTGGTAGAATTCTGACGTGAAACCATCTTGTCCCGGGCTTTTCTTTTTAGGGAGGTTTTGTATAGTTGATGCTATTTCTGAACTTGATATGGATCTGTTCAACATTTCCACTTGATTCTGGTTAAGTCTTGGAAGGTGGCGTGCTTCCAAGTATTGGTCTATTTCCTTCAGATTTTCATATTTCTGAGAATAAAGTTTCTTGTAATATTCATTAAGGATTTTTTGGATTTCTGAGGAGTCTGTTGTTATTTCGTCTTTGTTGTTTCTGATTGATGAGATTAGAGATTTTACTTTTTTTCCTGATTAGGTTGGCCAGAGGTTTATCTATTTTATTGACCGTTTCAAAAAACCAACTAATTGATTTATTGATCTGCTGCATTATTCTTTTGTTTTCAATTTCATTTAATTCTGCTCTAATTTTGGTTATTTCTTTTCTTCTACTGGGTTTGGGGTTGGAATGTTCTTCCTTCCAATTAAGTTGTTAACTTCCTCTCTTTCTGTTCTCTTGAGGAAGGCTTGCAGTGCTATAAATTTCCCTCTTAGAACTGCCTTTGCGGTGTCCCAGAGGTTCTGATAGTTTGTGTCTTCATTGTCATTTTGTTCCATAAAATTGGCGATTTCTTTCTTAATCTCATCTCTGACCCAGCTATCATTCAGCATAAGGTTATTTAACTTCCATGTTTTTGTATGAGTATGCAGATTCCTGTTGTTACTCAATTCAAGTTTTATTCCATGATGGTCCGAGAAGAATCATGGAATAATTTCTATTCCTTTAAATTTACTGAGGTTAGACTTGTGACCTAAAATGTGGTCAATTTTGGAGTAAGTTCCGTGGGCTGATGAGAAGTATGTGTATTAAGTTTTGTAGGGATGAAATGCTCTGAAGATATCTGCTAAATCTAAATATTGGATGGTTAGGTTTAAATCTAAGATTTCTTTGCTCAGTTTCTTTCTGGAGGATCGATCCATCACTGCCAAGGGAGTGTTGAAATCTCCGACGATTATGGAGCTGGAGGAAATCAAGTTACTCATGTCTGTTAGAGTTTCTCTTATAAATTGAGGTGCATTCTGGTTGGGTGCATAGACATTAATAATTGAGATCTCATCATATTGAGTATTACCCTTAACAAATATGAAGTGACCATTCTTGTCCTTCCTTACTTTTGATGGTTTAAAGCCTACTGTATCTGCAAATAAAATTGCAACACCGGCTTTTTTCTGATTACAATTTGCCTGAAATATGGATGACCATCCTTTCACCCTGAGTCTGTATTTGTCTTTTAAGTTGAGATGTGACTCTTGTATGCAACAAATATCTGGCTTGAGTTTTTGTATCCAGTCTGCTAACCTATGCCTCTTTAGAGGACAGTTTAAGCCATTCGCATTGATGGAGAGTATTGATAAGTCTGGTGGAATTTTGGGTATCGAGTTTTTCAAATGTCCAGTGGATATTTTTAATCCTTTCGCCAGTGTGGAAGTTGGAGTTTGATCCAAAGTTTCTGAGTGAGTTTACTTTTGTGGTGTAGGATTGGATTGGTCATTGTGGAGGATAGTTCTGAGAACATCCTGAAGAGCTGGTTTACTTATGGCAAATTTTTTCAACTTATGAATGTCATTGAAGTATTTAATTTCTCCATCATAGATGAAACTCAGTTTAGCTGGATACAAGATCCTTGGTTGAAAGTTTTTTTGCTTTAGGAGATTAAAAGTTGATGACCAGCCTCTTCTGGCTTGAAAAGTTTCAGCAGAGAGATCTGCAGTTATTCTAATATTCTTACCTTTGTACGTTATAGTTTTCTTTCGCCGGGCTGCTTTGAGAATCTTCTCTTTCATGTTAACTTTAGTGAAGCTAATTATGATATGTCTGGTGGATGACTTATTGGGGTTGAATCGTGCTGGGGTTCTGAAGCTGTCTGCTATCTGAATTTCAGATTCTCTAGGCATGTCTGGAAAATTTTCTTTCATAATTTCATGCAGAAGAGCCTCTGTGCCCTCGGAGGCCACTTCATCGTTCTCGGAAATTCCTATAATTCTTATGTTGCTTTTTTTTGAATTATCTGAGAGTTCTCTGAGTGAGTGATCCATTTTTGCTCTCCATTTCTCTTCCTCTTTGAGAGATTGGGAGCGTTCGAAGACTTCATCTTCAATGTCAGAAATCCTTTCTTCTGCTTTCTCCATTCTGTTACTGAGGGATTCTACTGTATTTTTCATATCTTTGAGGGCTGTAAGTTCTTGCTTCAGTGTGTCTAAGTCTTTGGTGGTTTTGTCTTTAAATTCGTTAAATTCTTGAGACAATTTTTGAATTTCTCCTCGAATTCCTAATTCCATTTTATTAATCTTGTCTGCAATCCAAATTCTGAATTCGATTTCTGACATCTCAGCCAGTTGTTTATGAATGGGATCTTCAATCACATCTGCCGTATCTTTTCTTGTGGGGGTTGATCTATTCTGGTTATTCATGTTAGCAGAGTTTTTCCACTGATTCCGCCCCATGGTTATTTTACTCCCTTTGGTTTTTCCCTTGGGGTTTTATCGAGGGCCCATACAGTGTTGTGGCCTGAGAAACTGGGGCCCTGTCTGGTGTGGTGGAGCAAAGTGGTTCTGTCTTGTTTTCAGCTGGTTTCTGTTCGATCCTATTGCAACTTCTACTCTGGCTTGAAGTCTCAGCTGTGTGGAAAAATCAGCAATTAAGTCACCCCGCCTGCCCACCTCTGGCCCCAGTTGGAAAAGGAGAATCAAACCTTCCTACAATCGCACACCCAGGGCACCGCCTGAAAAGTCCTCAGTCTATTAGCCCAGTTCAAAAGGTCCAAATCAACTGTGTCAATCGGCACCTGTCTCGGGTGGGAGAGTTCAAGAGGTCTCTGGGAACTGGATCACAGGGGCCTGGTGACTCCTCTGACACGGCTCACCCCAGTGCAGCGTGGAGTCAGGAGGAGCCACCCAGCAAACAGAGCAGTCTGGGAAGGTTGATGTCTCCTTCCCCACTTGGCCCCTCCGTCGGACCCAGTCACTGGTATCTCTGCAGATGGCTAACCCAGTTGCCTGCAGTGAACAGACACTCCCGGGGTTTGCACCTGCCTGAATCGCAAGGAAGTCTGCCAGGCCCCCGCAGACTGCCGCTATCTAGCAGGAAAAGATGGGGCCTGACATCTTTGAGTGTTTGATGCAGGTGATGGGAAGGAGGTGTTCACTCAGTCTTAGCCCCGTCCCTGATGGATGCTGCTAACAGAACAGAACAGAACAGACAACTTTGTGGGGTTCTGTCTCTGTTCCTGTCATCGCCTACAGAAGACGGGCTGTTTTGAGTTCAAACGTCTTTGCTGCTGGAGATTTGCGTCCGAACACCTCTCTGGGTCAGCCCCACCCTGGAAGCTTCCTGGGTTTGTGAGCCGTGTCAGGAAATTCCCCGCTCACCGGTGGCCTCCTCTGGTTGCCCAGGGAGACAGGGGGTGTGGCCTCAGAATATTCAGAAGTGAGCATTCTGCCATTAAAGAAAAAAACGGCTGTTGATCTACCTCCAGGGAACTGCTGCTCTGGTGTGGGCACTCAGGCGACCCTTTTCTCCTCTGTCCCGCACCCCAGAGTCAGCACTGAGCGGCCGTAGTTTGTGCTGGGTCCACACCCCTCCAGAGATCCCCCAAGAATCAGAATTCTTGGGGGATGGGCCCCCAGACCCCGATTGGGAGTGGTGGGGGGGAAGCTAGAGTTTCATTCAGTTTTACGCATTACTACGGCCTGGGGAGGGCTCCTGCACTGCACCGCAGGGAAGTGCCGCCAAGGCTTGATTTCCCCTCAGCAGAGTGCCCTCTCCTCGCTCACATGTCCCAGAGTCAGCGCTGACCTGACGTAGCTCAGGCACTGTGCACTCCCCTCGAGAAATCACTCAAGGATCTGAACTCCTGGGGGATAGGCCCTCAGACCCCGAGTGAGAGTAGGGGTTCTCAGCTCTCAGCGGGGAGGCCAGAGTCTTATTCAGTCTTGTGCCCGGGGAGGGCTCCTGCACTGCACCGCAGGGAAGTGCCGCCAAGGCTTGATTTCCCCTCAGCAGAGTGCCCTCTCCTCGCTCACATGTCCCAGAGTCAGCGCTGACCTGACGTAGCTCAGGCACTGTGCACTCCCCTCGAGAAATCACTCAAGGATCTGAACTCCTGGGGGATAGGCCCTCAGACCCCGAGTGAGAGTAGGGGTTCTCAGCTCTCAGCGGGGAGGCTAGAGTCTTATTCAGTCTTGTGCCCCATAATCTTGCCCGGGGAGGGTTGCTGCACTGCACCGCAGGGAAGTGCCGCGAGGCGTGACTCCCCCTCAGCCTGGTGCCCTCTCCTCACTCGCGCACCTCAGAGTCAATGCTGACCAGTCGCAACTCGGGGACTGTCCACTCCCCTTGAGAAATCACCCAAGGATCCGAACTCCTGGGGGATAGGCCTCCAGACCTCAGTGGGTGGGAGGGGAGCACTGGGAGGGTTGCCGGTGAATTATTCCCAAAGTTTTATTCAGTTTTATGCCTGGCAGGAGAACTCCACGACACCCCAGTAGGGGAGTTAGGTCCAGTTTTTAGAAGGTCTCTCCCTGGAGTGTAGTGGGAGGGCCTTTAATTTCTGCCCGCTTGTTTAATTGTGGGGCTCTTGAGCAGGTCTCATGGGGGAGATGGACTCCCGTCCGCTTGGTGGTGGATTTTGTACCTTTTGTTTGCGTCCTTGTGATCACAACTTGCCTCAGCGGTGTTGATGTGCGTTCTTCAACCTTCTCTCTTGGTGAGGCTCAAGTCCACCAGGATACTTACTAAATTCCTGTCCCTTAACTCTCTTTCTGGATGGGAGCCTTTGTTGAAAGCTGGCTTCAGTCCGCCATCTTGTCTCCCCCCCAAAATTTGACTTTTTATTATGATAAATGTTCATTATAGTATAATACACATTCTTGGAAAGGCAGAATTGTTTTATTATTTCTTTTTGTGTGTGTGACCTAAGAACCTTTCTTTTCTCTCCCACCTCTCCATCCAAGGCCAGAAAGAAATTCTGTTACGTTTTCCTAAGCTTTATAATTTTAGCTTTTATGTTTAGGTCGATGAATCATCTTGGATTATTTTCTTATGTATAGGCTGAAGGATAAGATCCTAGATTCATTTTATCCACATGGATATCTAGTTATTGCAACACCAATTATTGAAAAGAGTCTTCCTAAGAATTTGCTCTGGTGCCCTTGTCAAAAAAATACCATAAAAGTGGGTATCTAAGACCGCGTTCTCTATTCTGCACCAGTGGTTAATTTTTATGCTAGAATCACACTGTCATGATTCCTGTAGATTTATCGTGGTCTTGAGTCAAGGTATCTTTCAATTTTGTGATTCTTTTTTAAGGTTGCATTTGGCATTCTAGATCCTTTGCATTTCTACATAAAATTTAGAAGCAGTTTGTCTACCCAAAAACAAAACCCCAAACCCCAGCGGGATTATGATTAGAGTTACATTGAAAGTGCAGTTTTGGAAAGAATTCAGGGGTCCTCAAACTTTTTAAACTGGGAGCCAGTTGTCTGCCCCTCAGACAGTTGGAGGGCCGGACAATAAAAAAAAAAAAAAAAAAACTATGAACAAATTCCTATGCACACTGCACATATCTTATTTTGAAGTAAAAAAACAAAACAGGAACAATCACGCTGCCTCATGTGGCCCGCAGGCTGTAGTTTGGGGACCCTTGATGAAATACTGAATCTTATAACCTGCTATGGTTTGAATGCCTCCCCCCAAAAAGTGTTCCCCAAAATGTGTTGGAAACTTAATCCACAATGCAATAGTGTTGGGACCTCACGAGAGTGATGAGACCGTGCGGGCTCTGCCATCACGGCTAGATTCGTGCTGTTATTGTGGGAGTGGGTTTGTTATTGGAGGAGTGAGTTCATTCTTCGCCCCCTCGCTTCTTGCCTTCCACACGGGGTGATGTAGCAGGAACACCCTTGCTGATGCCAGTACCTTGATAGTGGCCTTCCGGCTTCTACAACAATGAGAAATCAATTTCTTCATAAGTTACCCAGTGTCTTGTATTCTTTATAACAGGACAAAATGAACTGAGGCATAATCCATGAACAAGGTGTAGCATGAAGCTCTTCATTTCTTAATTTCTCTCAGCAGAGTCTTGTAATTGTCACTGTAGAGGTCTTGCACATCGTTAGTTAAATGTATTACTGAGTGTTGTATGTTTTTTGAAGGTATTATAAATGGGCTTTATGTACTTCTAGTTTTCAATTATTTGCTGTTAGTATTATAAAAATGCATTTGGTTTTTGTATATTAACTGGCATCCTAAACCTTGCTAATTTACATGTTTAATTAGTTATTTTATAGATTCCTTAGAATTTTCTACGTACATGATCTTTTTATCTGAAAATAGAAACTATTTTGCTTCCTTATTTCTGATCTCTAAATTACTTCAGCTGAGCATGATCGCTCACGCTTCTAATCCCAGCACTCTGGGAGGCTGAGGCAGGTGGATCCCTTCATCTTGGGAGTTTCAGACCAGCCTGAGCCAGAGCAAGACCCTGTCTCTACTAAAAACAGAAAAACTACTCAGGCAACATGGGGAGGGGGTGTGCCTCTAGTTCAAACTACTTAGGAGGCGTGAGCCCAGAAGTTTGAGGTTGCTGTGAGCTGTGACACCACAGCACTATAGCCTGAGCAACAGAGTGAGACTCTTGTCTCCAAATAAATAAATAAATTTCAATTACTTTATTTCTTTTTTTCTTTCCTTATTGTGATGGTAAAGACTTTCAGTGTAAATACTGAACAGAAGTGGTGAAAGTGGGCATCCTTGCCTAATAAGGAAGTCTTATTTCTCTAACATTAGGGGAGAAGTGTTCAGTATTTCTCCATCAAATATGTTAGGTGTAGGCTTTCTGTGGATGTCCATTATCAGAGTGAGGGAATGCCCTTTTATTTATAGTTTGCTGAGAGTTTTTAATCAGGAATGAGTGTTGACATTTGCTAAATATTTTTTCTACATACATTGAAACGGCAATACAATTTTTCTCCTATTAATATGGTGAATTAAATTGAATTTCTGTGATAAACACTATCTGTGTATGTAGGTTGTAAGTTAGTAATCTAGATCCGTGTCTGTGTGTCTTTGTGTGTGTACCACTGAGTTTTTATTTTATTTTATTTTATTTTTTTTTTTTTTTGAGACAGAGCCTGAAGCTGTCACCCTGGGTAGAGTGCTGTGGTATCACAGGTCACAGCAACCTCTAACTCCTGGGTTCAAGCGAGTCTCCTGCCTCAGCCTCCCAAGTAGCTGGGACTACAGGCACCCACCACAATGCCCGGCTGTTTTTTGGTTGCAGCCGTCATTGTTGTTTGGCAGCCAGGGCTGGATTTGAACCCGCCAGCTCAGGTGTATGTGGCTGGCGCCTTAGCCACTTGAGCCACAGGCGCCAAGCCATCACTGAGTTTTTAAATCTCTATACCTTTTACGAGATTTGGTAAATTTCTGGCCATTACTTTTTCAAATATTTTTCTCTGCCCCTTTTCTCTCCATTCCCTTCTTTTTTAAAAAAATTTTAAAAATTAAATCATAACTTTGTACATCGATGCATTTATGGAGTTCAGGGTACTGCTTCGATATACAATGTGAAATACTTACATTGAACTAAGTAACACATCCATCACAATTATACTCATTTCTTAATAGTTTTGAAATGTACCACATTGCATCATGCGCATTAGGTGAGGTCACCCCCAAAACCCTCCTTCCTCCCATATCCCCTGTCCCCTCCCCTCTCTCTCCTCTTCCCTTCTACTTTCTGGACTATAGTTAGTTATGTTTTGCCATTCATATGAGTGTGTAGGTGATTATATATTGATTTCATAGTAGTATTAAGTACTTTGCATACTTTTTTCCCCATGCTTGAGATACTTTACTAAGAAGAATATGTTCCAGCTTCATCTAGGTAAACGTAAAAGATATGAAGTCTCCATCTTGTTCATGGCTGCATAGTATTCTGTGGTGTACATATACCACAATTTGTTAATCCATTCATGGGTCAATGGGCACTTGGGCTGTTTCCATGTCTTGGCTATTATGAATTGAGCTGCAATAAACACTCTGGTGCAAATGTCTTTGTTATAAAATGATTTTTGATCATCTGGGTATATACCTAGTAGAGGAATTGCAGGATTGAACGGTAGGTCTACTTTTAATTCCTTGAGTGTTGTCCAAACTTCTTTACAAAAAGGTCGTATTAGCTTGCATGCCCACCAGCAGTGTAGAAATGTTCCCTTCTCTCCGCATCCATGCCAACATCTGTAGTTTGGGGATGTTGTGATATGGGCTAATCTTACTGGATTTAGATGATATCTCAAAGTGGTTTTGATTTGCATTTCTCTGATAATTAAGGATGATGAGCATTTTTTCCTGTGTTTGTAGGCCATGAGCCTGTCTTCATCAGAGAAGTTTCTGTTCAAGTCTCTTGCCTACATAGAAATGGGGTTATTTATTCTTTTCTTACTGATAAGTTTGAGTTCTCTGTAGATTCTAGTTAACAGACAGACCTTTGTCAGAAGCATAACCTGCAAAAATCTTCTCCCATTCTGAAGGTTGTCTGTTTGCTTTGCTTACTGTGCTATTGGCTGTGCAAAAGCTTTTTAGTTTGATCAGATCCCAGTAATGTATTTGTGGTGTTGCTTCAATTACCCAGGGGGTGGGGGGTTGTTGTCCTCATAAGATATTCTCCCAGGCCAATTTCTTCAAGTGTTTCCCCTGCATTGCCTTCTAGTATTTTTATAGTTTCATGTCTTAAGTTTAAATATTTTATCCAGTGAGAATCAATTTTTGTTAATGGTGAAAGGTGTGGGTCCAGTTTCAGTCTTCTACAGGTCAGCAGCCAGTTCACCCAGCACCATTTGTTAAATAGCGAGTCTCTCCCCCACTGAATATTTTTGATAGGCTTGTCGGAGATCAAATGGCGATAAGTAGCTGGGTTCATCTCTTGGTTCTCTATTCTGTTCCATAAATCTACTGGTCTGTTTTTGTGCCAGTACCATGCTGTTTTGATCACTATAAATTTATAGTATAGCCTGAAGTCTGATAATGTGATACCTCCTGATTTGTTCTTACTTAAGAGTAATGTATTTGCTATTTGAGGATTTTTCTGATTTCATATAAAATGAAGTACTATTTTTTCAAGTTCTTTAAAGTATGACAATGGTGCTTTAATAGGGATTGGATTCAATCTGTAGATTGCTTTGGGTAGTATGGACATTTTAACAATGTTGATTCTTCCCAGCCATGAGCATGGTATGTTTTTCCATTTGTTAACATCTTCAGCTGTTTCTTTTCTCAGAGTTTCATAGTTCTCCTTATAGAGATCTTTTGTTAGGTAAATTCCCAGCTATTTCATCTTCTTTGGCACTATTGTAAAGGAATAGAGTCCTTGACTATATTTTCAGCTTGACTATTGTTGGCATATATAAAAGCTATTGTTTTGTAAGTATTGATTTTGTATTCTGAGACGCTGCTATATTCCTTGATCACTTCTAAGAGTTTTGAGCTGAGTCCCTGGGATTTTCCAGGTATAGGATCATGTCATCAGTGAAGATTGGGAGTTTGATCTCCTCTGACCCTATCTGGATACCCTTGATTGCCTTCTCTTGCCTGATTGTGATGGCTAAGACTTCCATTACCATGTTGAATAGCAGTGGAGACAGTGGGCATCCTTGCCTTGTTCCTGATCTGAGTGGAAATGTTTTCAATTTTACACCATTCAATATGATATTGGCTTTGGGTTTGCCGTAGATGGCCTCTCTTAGTTTAAGAAATGTAACTTCTATGCCCATTTTCTTAAGAACTCTGATCATGAAAGGATGCTGGATATTATCAAAGGCTTTTTCTGCATCAATTGAGAGAATCATGGTCTTTGTTTTTTATTTTATTGACGTGATGTATTATATTTATAGATTTGCGTATGTTGAACCAACCCTGTAACCCTGGAATAAAACCAACTTGATCATGGTGTACAATTTTTTTAATGTGTTGTTGAATTGTGTTTGCTAAGATCTTATTGAATATTTTTGCATCGATATTCATTAATGATATTGGTCTATAATTTTCTTTCTTTGTTGGATCCTTTCCTGGTTTAGGGATCAGGGTGATATTTGCTTCATACTTTGTTGGGAAGTATTCCTTCTTTTTCTATGCTTTGGAAAACGTTTTATAATATAGGTACTAGTTCCTCTTGAAAGGTTTGATAGACTTCGGATGTGAAGCCATCTGGTCCCGGACTTTTCTTTTTAGGGAGATTTTGTATTGTTGATGCTATTTTAGTGGTTGATATAGGTCTATTCAGCATTTCTAATTCTTTCCTGTTAAGTCTAGGAAGGTGGCGTGCTTCCAGGTATTGCTCCATTTCCTTCAGATTTTCATATTTCTGAGAATAGAGATTTTGTAGTAATCATTGAGGATTATTTGAATTTCTGAAGTGTCTGTTGTTATTTCTCCTTTATCATTTCTGATAGACTATAGTAGAGATTTTACTTTTCTATTTCTGGTTAGGTTGGCTAAAGGTTTATCAATTTTGTTAATCTTTTCAAAAAACCAACGTTTGTTTCATTGAGCTTCTGAATGATTCTTTTGTTTTCAATTTCATTTAATTCTGCCCCAATTTTGGTTATTTCTTTTCTTCTGCTGGGTTTGGGGTTGCAGTGTTCTTCCTTTTCCAGTTGCTTGAGATGATCCATTAAGTTTTTGGCTTTCTCTCTTTCTGTTTTCTTAATGAAGGCGTCCAATGCTATAAATTTCCTTCTTAGGACTGCCTTTGCAGTATCCCACAGTATCCCCAATTATTTTCATAATTTGTGTCTTCGTTATCATTTTGTTCCAAAAATGTGGTGATTTCCTTCTTATCTCGTGTTTGACACAGCTATCATTCAGCCTAAGATTATTTAGTTTCCACAACTTTGAGTATGAAGATTCCTGTTGCTGTTGAGTTCAACTTTTATTCCATGGTAGTCTGAGAAGATACAAGGAATAATTTCTACACTTTTAAATTTGCTGAGGTTAAAATAAATAAATAAAATAAATAAATAAGTAAAGACTTGTGTCCTAGGATATGATCTATTTTGGAGGATGACCCATGGGCTGATGAGAAGAATGTATATTCAGTTTTATTAGGGTGAAATGTTCTTTCTATAGAGGTCTGTAAAGTCCATTTGTTCTAGGGTCAGGTTTAAGTCTAATATTTCCTTGTTTAGTTTCTTCGTGGAGGGTCTATCCAAAAGTGTCAAGGGGGTGTTAAAATCTCCAGATATTATAGTTCAGGAAGATACCAAGTGGTTTATCTCCATTAGGATCTGCTTTATGAACTGAGGAGCATTCTGGTAGGGTGCATAAATGTTAATTATCAAAATCTCTTAATGGTGGGTGTTTCCCTTGACAAATATGTAGTGACCTTCCTTATCTTTCTTTATCTTTTTCGGTTTAAAGGCAATTGTGTCTGCTACTAAAATTGCAACTCTTGTTTTTTTCTGGTTTCCATTTGTCTGTATTATACAAGTCCATCCCTTCACCCTGAGTCTATTTTTATACTTTAAGGTAAGATGAGATTCTTGTATGCAGCAGATTTCTGGTCTGAGTTCATGTATCCAGTCTGCCAGTCTATGCCTCTTTACAGGACAATTTAAACCATTCACATTAATTGAGAGAATTGATAAGCCTGGTTGTGTTTTGGGTGTCATGGTTTTCGGATATCCAGTAGATGTTTTTAATCCTTTCACCACTGTGGAAGTTGGATTTTGTTCAAAAATTTCTGGGTGAATTCACTTTGGAGGGAGAGCATTGCGCTGGTCATTGTGGAGGATGCATCTGAGAATATCCTGGAGAGCTGGTTTAGTTAAGACAAATTTCTTCATCATATGTATGTCATTAAAGTATTTGATTTCTCCATCACAAATGAAACTCAGTTTAGCTGGATACAGAATCCTGGGCTAGAAGTTGTTTTGTTTTAGGAGACTGAAGGTGGATGACCATCCTCTTCTGGCTTGAAACATTTCAGCTGAGAGATCTGCAGCCATTCTGCTACTTCTCCCTTTGTAGGTAATGCTTTTCTTATGTCTTGATGCTTGCAGAATTTTCTCCTTTGTCTTAACTTTGGCAAAGTTAATCACAATGTGTCTAGGAGATGCTTTATTTGGATTGAGTCTTGCAGGGGTTCTGAAACTGTCTGCTATCTGAAGTTCTGTATCTCTTGAAATGCTTGGGAAATTATCCAAAATCTCTCGGAGTAGAGTATCTGTACCTTTAGGACCATCCTCTTCTCCTTTGGGAATTCCTAATTCCTATGTTTGATCTTCCCACAACCTTACAAAGGCCCCTTTCAGAGTTTTGGCCAGAGACTCTGAGGACCTCCTTAGTGAGATAGTGCAAGCTATCTCTGTTTTGATATTGGCCAACCTGTACCCTATCCTTAGAAACCACAATATTCAGTTTAAATCTCAACTGTGAAGAGATACAAACAGCTGTGGTGCCCAACTCCTGCCCTTCAGTTCTTTTCCACTTCAGAACTTGGAAGGTCAACCTCAGAATGTCCCCAAGTGAACAGCCCTAGACACGAGTTCCAATGAAATTGTCTCAGGCAGTGTAAACCCTGCCCAACAGAGAGGGATTCAAGGGTCTCCAACAGCACAATTGGAGCCAGGGATCCACACTCCCGCCTGCCAGACTTAGTCCACACTGTTGTCTGCTTCTCTGCTCACAGGAGCCAGGGGCCAAGCCCCCACCCATTGGTCTAAGTCCACCTCCAGCTAGCCACTGCTTGCCAGACCAGTTGGCAAGGGGACCAGGCCCCCACCTGCCAGTCTCAGTCCACTGCCTGGCAAGCCTCTGTTCGCAGGCTCTGTTGGAGTCAGGACACCGGGCCTGCCCTCCCGTCTCAGTCCACACACAGCTAGCCTGTGCTTGCCAGATCAGTTGGAGTCAGGGGACCACAGCCCCCCCTGCCAGTCTCAGTCCATTGCCAGGCAAGCCTCTATTTGTAGGCTCTGTTAGAGTCAGGGCACCGCACTCCACCCACAGGTCTCAGTCCCTACCTGGTAAGCCTCTGTTCACCAGCCCTGCTGGACACAGTGGACCACACCCTAGCCCTCAGGTCTTGGTTCACACCCAGTAAGCCACTGCTTGAGGGTTCTGTTGGAATCAGGGGACTACACCCTTGCTGTCAGGTCATAGTCCACGCCTATCAAGCCTCTGGTCGCAGGCCCAGCAGGGGCTGGGGACCAGCCCTGTCTGCTGAACTCAGTCCACATGGGGCACCCTCTCTCCCACTGTGGGTTCCAACAGAGCCAGGGGTTCTTCACCCGGTCCTGCCAGATACAACCAAGGGTCAACACCACCACTGGCCGGGCATAGTCATAACCAGAGGATTGCTCCTCCTCCCACCAAGTGCCCCTTTCTTCCCACACCCTCTTACTTCCCCATTAGTCACAGATTCTGTCGTGATGGTTGGCAGTCCACACTATGCCCAGATCTCTCAGGATGAGACCAAACATGCTATGCTCTGCAGGAGGCAGAACTTCAGACCACCATGCGAGGGGGAAAGGGTGGGCTGGGAGTTTGGACTTGTGGGGAAAAATATCTGTTCAATTTTATGCCTGGTAGGGTGGTGTCTAAGTTCATAAGTGGGACCTCCCTGGAGAAAGAGACCTGGAGTTCAATGGCTCTCTCCAGCCGGGTAAAATGAGAGGTTTTTTTGTTCCCTTCTCATTCACAGATAGCCTGTGGCAAGCCCCCTGCTTAGGGGAGGGGTCTCCTGTCCTCTAGTGGATAGGCTTTGTACCTGTAATTTGTTTTCTTGGATGCTCTTCCTTGGAGTTACAGCTTGCTGAACTTCTTTCTTGGCTCAGCTCCCCATCCTTGGCTTCATAGAGTCCAATTCCGTCCAGTTTCTCTTCCTCTGCTCAGGAACCTCTGCCGAGGGTTGCTACCAGTCAGCCATCTTCCCAGAATCCACAGAAGCTATTTCTAATGATCCTTAAAATATGCTGTTTCTCGCTATTCTCTTCTTTTGAGATATTAAAGTTTTCAATATTGTACAATGAGTAGGTCATAGAGATACTGTTCATTTTTGAAGAATTTTTAAATTGAGATAAAATTCACACAAGAAAAGTAGCCATTTTAAAAGTGCATAATTCAGTGGTATTTGGTACATTCACAATATTATACAGCCATCATTTCTATCTAGTTCCAAAAGGAAGCCCAGTTACTCCCTGTTCCTCCCCTAGGCCCAACAACCAGTCATCTGCTTCCTCTATTGCCTTACTGGGTATTTCATCCAAATGGAATCACAGCAATACTTGACTTACTGTGTCCGACTCCTTTCCTTTAGCATAATGTTTCTGAAGATCATGTATATCCCCAATACTTCATTCCTTTTAACGGCTAAATAAAATTCCATCGTATGGATATACCACATTTGTGTATCTACTTACCAGCTGGATATTTAGATTTTCTTTCTACCTTATGGCTATTGTGAGTTAAGTGCTGCCTACTATGCACATTCAGTCCAAGTTTTGTTTGAATATCTGTTTTAATTCTTTTGGGTAATTGGTATGAATGGAACTGCTATATAATTTTGTGAGGAACTGTCAAACTTCTCCATAGCAGCTGTCCTATTTTACATTCCTGCCAGCAATTGTATCAAGGTTCTAATTTCCCCACATTTATGCCAACACTTATTTTCTATTCTTATTATTGTCATCTTAGTGGATGTGCTATTCGTTTTTTAAATTTTCTTTTTCTTAGGCTTCTTCAAATTGGATAAATTATCAATCTTTAATTTCACTCTCTTTCCTCTATTATCTATTCATTGATAAGCCCATTCAATAATTTTTTTCCTCTAGATACTATATATTTTATTAATTTTAGAATTTCCAGTTGGTTCATTTTTATAGTTGCCTCTCTGTGCATTTTGCTGTATTTCTTAATATCACATAATTATAATAGCCACCATAAAATTCTCATAGTCAAATTCCAACATCTGACTGTTCTTTTTTAATACTTTTTCTTGAGAATTTTTCACATTTTCCTGATTTTTCATGTCAAGTACTCTTGGATTTTGTCTTGGCTATTTTGAATATTATGGGAATTCAAGGTTCTACAATAGTCCTCAAAATACAAATACAAAGCTTAGCTAGGCATGGTGGCACACACCTGTAAGTCCCAGCTTCTTGGGAGGCTAAGACAGAAGGATCACTTGGGCCCACGAGTATTTACTATTTTGTTTTAGCAAACAATTAACTTGGACAGACTCAAAACATGAAACTCCTCTGGGACAGCAGCTCAAATCTTAGTTCAATTCTTTTATCCTTTCCTGGAGTTTGTCCGTGCCCACAAGGACCAGGTGTGTGAGTTACACATGGGATTTGGATTTCTTCTTTCTGGCTCTCTGGTTTCTGGAACTCTCCCTCACTTTCTAGTGCATGTGTGCTGCCCTGGACTGTCTGTCCTCTGGTTATTCAGGCCAGAAAGACAGTTTTCCTATTGATGTTCTGCTTCACATAGTGTTGACTTCAGCCTAACACTCATAAAAATGGAAAACTCACTCAGTTATCTTCTTTTTGTTTGTTTGAGACAGAGTTTCACTCTGTTGCCCAGACTAGAGTGCCATGGCATCATCAGAGCTCACGGCAACCTCAAACTCGTGGGCCCAAGTGATCCTTCTCTCTTAGCCTCCCAAGCAGCTGGACTTACAGGTGTGTGCCGCCATGCCTGGCTAAGCTTTGTATTTTTGTGGAGTATCTATGTTTCTCAGACTGGTTTTGAACTCCTGGCCTCAAGCCATCCTGTCTCCTGGGCCTCCCAGAGTACTAGGATTACAGGTGAGCGCCACCACATTCAGCCCCAGTACTATAGTTTTATTGCTAAAGTTGGTCCAACTTTGGCCATTAGGAGCATTTTCAGGTTGGCTCCCATGACCTTTGATGTCTCACCCCACACACACTCTCCCTTTTTAAAGCACTTCTGTCTGACTCCACAAGATGCCCCAGGAACAGTTACCTAACAAGTCCCGGGTTATTTTACTAGAGAATGGTTATTTAGAAACCAGAATCTAGGGGTGGCACCTGTGGCTCAAAGGGGTAGGGCACCAGCCCCACATGCTGGAGGTGGCAGGTTCAAACCTAGCCCCGGCCAAAAACTGCAAAAAAAAAAAAAAAAAAACAACCAGAATCTATGTGCTAGATGTGTTCATTGCAGTTTCTAGCCCTTTCCAGTAGGTATTTCTAGGATATATATGTATGTATACTAACTCATACACACTTTTATGTTTCCATATTTATCTGCACATATGTTTTTTAACACAGGAATACATTATTGATACCTCCAAATTGAATTCAGCACCAAGGAGTTTATTCTAGCTTCTCTTTTTCCTTATTTATAAGTCATTTCTCCAAGAGTGAAAAAACTGGTAGTATTGTCTATATTCATTTGTTCTACTTTAATATGCAAATGAAATAGTTTCAGAGATCTTAGCCAAAACCTACGTAAGAAACAAATTTACAAACTGCAATGTTTTTGTTTAGTTCTTTTTGTCTTTAGCTTCACAGTATTCACTTAAAGCTCTGTTTTCCACAGCAGTTAAGGCCAACTCCTTTCCTCCCCTCCTTTCAGGTGGTAGAATTCATTTGTAATATAGTCATTTTATCATTATATATTTATATGATATATTTATATCATAATATAGTCATGATATTCCGGTTGATTTTTTAAAAATTGGCATGTGGTACAATTCGTGTGTATTATACAAGCCTGTGGTTTGGAATCTGGTATGTACCACAATGGTTCCCTATAGAAGAGCCCCAACACCCAGAACTTCCTCATGCTCTTCCCACCACAAGAGCCACTAATCTGTTTCCCCCCCCCGTAGTTTTGCCTGTCTAGAGTGTCATAAAAGTGAGTCATTCAATATGTAGCGATACAAATGGGCCTCTCTTATTTCACTAAGCAAAATATGTTTGAGCTGTATTCTGTGTTGCTGTGTGAATCCATAGTTCATTCCTTTATTGCTGAGTAGTATCCCATAGTTTCTTCCTCTACTCACCAGTTAAAGGACATCTGGGTTGTTCCAATTTTTAGTAATTATCAATAAATATAAGCATTTGTGTTCAGGCCTTTGTACAATAACAGATTTTTATTTCTCTTTGGTTATATACCTGGGATTATCCTGCTTCAGATTTATAAGGCCCACTGGGTCATCAAAATGAAAAAGACTTTCACCAATGTACATACTTCTGAAAATTTTACAACATGAGGAATAGGAGTGGATAAATGCTAAGAGCTTCCCGTCGGGGGAGACATATTTAGAGAATCGACAATCAGAACATTGGTTTCCTGAAGTAACGCTGGGTGAAAGACAATGGAACAATGCCTTTAAAAAAAATTTTTTTTTTGGGTGGCACCTATGGCTAAAGGAGTAGGGTGCCAGTCCCATATGCTGGAGGTGGCGGGTTCAAACCCAGCCCCGGCCAAAAAAAACAAAACCACAAAAAAAAAAAAAATTTTTTTTTTTTTTGAGACAGTTTTACTTTGTCACCCTGGGTAGAGTGCTGTGGCATCATAGCTCACAGCAACCTCAAACACTTAGGCTCAAGCAGTTCTCTTGCTTCAGCCTTCCAAGTAGCTGGGATTACAGGCGCCCACCATACTGTCTGGCTATTTTGTAGAGACGCGGTCTCGCTCTTACTCAGGCTGATCTCGAACCTGTGAGCTCAGGGAATCCACCTGCCTCGGCCTCCCAGAGTGCTAGGATTACAGGCATGAGCCACCTCACTCCCCAAAAGTGATTTTTAATGTAGAATTCTATATGTAGCTAGATAATTGTGAGGGTAAAAAAAAAAAAATTTGTTTTGAGACAGAGTGCCATGGGATCACAGCTCACAGCAACCTCAAACTCTTGGGCTTAAGTGATTCTCTTGCCTCAGCCTCCCCAGTAGCTGGGACTACAGGTGCCCGCCTTGAAACCCAGCTATTTTTTTGTTGTCATTGTTATTATTGTTGTTTGGCAGGCCTGGGCTAGGTTTGAACCTGCCAGCCCTGGTGTACGTGGCCAGCGCCCTAGCCGCTGAGCTGCAGGCACCAAGCCATTATTAGGTTCTTTATAAGAAATTTAGAACACCAGTTTGTGAGGATAAACTCCATTCATCAGGGTGGACACAGATCACAGGTGGCCCTGGAGTTGAGGAACAGCTTTGATTTCCCATAAGATTTACAAGTCCACAGCTCTCTGATCAGCCTTGGCTGCTACGTAATCTGTGTTTCTCTTTTTCTGTGTCTGCGATCTCACCTTCCTGGTGCCTGGGATTCCACAGCTGCTTCTTGAAATAAGTGTTGGTAAAATGTTTTGGGATTTGCACATTGCTGATAGCAATTTTGTGGAGGTGGTGATGACAAGTTTCTGGTGTGTTCAGAAAGGAACTCCACCGAGGACCAGAGGTCCATTCACAAGCAACAGGGCACTTGGTAGCTCCCTGTGGCACCTGGTGAGGATGATGGGAGGGATGTGGGACTGGTCCAGGAGGGATGCTCGCAGTTCCCCCCATGCCAACTGAAGGGCTTTTTGCTGTGACTCAGCAGCTTTTGAGGCACATCTTCCGTAGGATGATATCGAGGATTTTGGGGAAGCTTAACCACCCAGGGACCATCATTCGTGTCACCACTAACTGGGTTTTTAACAATGGCGAGAGCATTCTTTTTCTTTCCAGTCCTGCACTTAGCAGTTGAGTGCTTCCTCTCGTGTGCTCCCTGTCTGGAATTCAGAGCAGATTGGGAACATGTGCCAGTTCCTCTGATGAGGACAGGATCTCAGCTCTAGCAAGACTTCCCCTGCTTGGGCCCTTTAGCCTCAAGGTTCAGCCTTCCTGGCTTCAGGTTTCTTCTGCTTAGTATCCACCTCATTAACTTTTTCACCCACCATCTCGCAAATGAGAAAGCAAGAGTTGTGTTTTTAGACATGATGTATTCAGAAAATTCACTTCTCAGGCATTCTGCTTAGGTTCAAAACTACTTGAGGGGCAGTGCCTGTAAGCTCAGTGGGTAGGGCACTAGCCACAAACACGGAGGGTGGTGGGTTTGAACCTGGCCGAGACCAGCTAAAAAACAACAATGGCAACTG
The DNA here is from genome assembly GCF_027406575.1 of Nycticebus coucang. Taxonomy (NCBI): domain Eukaryota; kingdom Metazoa; phylum Chordata; class Mammalia; order Primates; family Lorisidae; genus Nycticebus; species Nycticebus coucang. The sequence goes on from NW_026515583.1 coordinate 289,682, forward strand.
CAACAACAACAAAAAATAGCTGGGCGTTGTGGTGGGCACCTGTAGTCTCAGCTACTTGGGAGGCTGAGACAAGAGAATCACTTAAGCCCAAGAGTTGGAGGTTGCTGTGAGCTGTGATGCCATAGCACTCTACCGAGGGCAACAGCGTGAGACTCTGTCTCAAAAAACAAACAAAAAAACTACTGGAGGATATACTCCAGCAAAACAAAGAGTAAAACAAGAAAGCAGAAGGTAGGGGGATCCAGAAAACAGTGGCTCTCCCAACCAGGGGAGCAACAGTGGGAAATACAATAGCTGTTATGGGAGACCTAGGGAGCAACTGGTGCAGGTTGGAAGATGGGGGTAGAAGACTCTGCAAGAAAAGAAAACGGAGGGGAGATGAGCTGGGGAAGGACTTGATGGAAAACTTGATGAAACATTAGGGAGAGATTAATAGAATGCAGATGGCAGGAAGGGCAAGAGAAAAAAAGACAGGCAGCTAGAGACTCCAGGGAAAAGAAAAGCTGCGTAAGAGAGGAATTGTAGTCATAATATATCACTGGGCTGGCAGAGAATATTTGCATAATCATCAGTACAAACTCTGACTATTGATTTAATTAGGAATGGGAATGAAATTATTTGGGGGGGTGGGACAGAGGAGGTACAGGCCCAAGAGGGCTAAATCCTTAACGTCTGTAACATCACTAGAATGAGAAAGAACAGGGTGAGCAGATTGGACATGTGGAAACAATTACAGCTTAAGGTAAACATGAGTTCAGAGTAGTCAAGGAGGAGAGAATAGAGTGTTCATGCAAAGGAGGCATAACTTTGCTCTAATGAAATCTCAATGCCTGAAAAATAGGTCAAATAAATAGTATCCATTCTTTTTTCCAAAAGCTGGATGTGAGCCTTGGATGACCTCAGCAGATTGAGACATGCCTATTGGTATAAAGCGTCTTTCTTTGGGTCAAGATGATGGCATATACAAGGAACAAGAATTAAGGAAGTAACAGGTTGGCTGATAACCCCGCCAGGCCCCCAAATATATAACTTCTTTTTTTAAGCTTTTAAGAATGCAGGGTCAGGGATTGACCTGTGCCGCTGTTTATTATTTCCCAGATTAGAAAGAAACCTGGCACAAATAGCCTCCCAGTTTGCTTGAACGAGGAAATGTGAACATCAGATGGTTTTAATGAGTGTGGCGTTTACAGGCTATTTCACTGACACAAAAAGGACATTATCACCGTCCCTGTTGCCCGCAGCACCTGGAGTGGCTCAGACAATAGCAATTCACATAATGAGCAATCTAAAGTGTCAAGAGATGATGACTGAACAAATTAAGCAATTTCTTTGTGAGAACCCTAGAACAGTGCTGTCTCTTTAGAAAGCCAACTGGGGGTGTCGGAGACCTGGCTGGCCAGGAAGGGGCCCCTGGAGGGGCCTGAGAGGAGGCCGTCCTCAGGAAGGGGAGGAACTTTCTTGCTTTAGCTGTAAATCTGACAGCCAAGGGTCCCGGCGTCCTGGTGGGGACTGTAGTAATTTCAGGTGGAACTGTCACAGAGAGAAATCTCTGAGGACCCACCCAACAAACGCTGGCTGAGTGGCCCACTGAGCTAAGTGAGAGCGGGTAGGGGAGGAAGGGACGTGCTGGGGGAATCGTCTCAGAAGCTTACGAATGAAAAGCACATTAATTTGGGAGGCTTTATTTTCATTAAGAAATTACATGCATCCTTTCATTTTTATTGTTTATTGTAAAGTGTAGTATCCTTGCAGAGAAGGGCACATTCGTACATAAACAGCTCACTGAATATTTTACTGATTTCTTTTTCTTTTTCTTTTCTTCTTTTTTGAGACAGAATCTCACGCTGTCACTCTGGGCAGAGTGCCATGGCATAGTTCACAGCAACGTCAAACTCTTGGGCTCGGACAATCCTCTTGCCTCGGCCTCCTGAGTAGCCGGGACTATAGACGCCCACCTCCACACCTGGCTAGTTTTTCTATTTTTACTAGAGATGGGGTCTCACTCTCGTTCAGGCTGGTTTGGAACTTCTGAGCCCAAGCAATCCACCTGCCTCGGCCTCCTAGAGGGTATGAATGCAGGCATCAGCCACCGTGCCCGGCCTTACTGATTTCTTTTTAAAGATGAAAATCAGAAGACAGGTTGGAAGACGTTTTGTCACGTCACATCACATCACATCACATCACAAGAGGCTGTGATGCTCCAGTGCGGCTAACAGCCACACTGTACCTAACGGCTAGGTCTGGCAATGTCTCCCAAGGATTGTCTCCACTTCTGGAAGGACTGGTGAGGACATCCTCAGGCAGGACTCCTGTGGAGACCCACAGAATGCCCATCCTGGCCATGTGTGGTTGTACCCAGCAGGACGGGGGAGGCAGCAAAGTCCTACTGTATAGACTGGACAAGAAACAGGCCTCCGAGCACGTAAGGGGACATATACAAAGAGCTTGCTATGGCTTTTCTTCACTGATTCAGATAAGTGAAAGAAAACCTGAAGGAAAGGCAGTGGGTTGTTCTAAATACCAGATAGCGCTGCTCTCATTCCTGTAACCCTTTTGTGACTACCTGAGACCCAAGATATAAAACCAGACTCCCAGTGACAGTCCTCACGGTGCTTCCACCTAACTAACTCTCTGATCCTTTCTCCTACTGCTCCCCCAATTTACTCACCCATCCCACTTCCACTGGCCACTGGGCTGTGCCTCGCGCCTTTGCACCTGCTGTTTCTGCAGCCCTGAGCACTTTGTAGAGGTGCCTGCTTTTCATCTCTGGATTCTTTGTTTAGCTGTCACCTCTTTAGTGAACTCCCCGACTGGCCTACCTAAAACGGAGTCCCTTCTCCCAAAACAATCCTGTCTCATCCTATTGATTCATTGAACAGCTTACCACAATCTTACATGACCTTTTACTTATCATAAGTTCACTTGCTTCCTGACTACCTCTCTTTCCAGAATGTCATCTCTATAATGGCAAAGACCATGTCTGCCTCACTCATGGCCGTGTCTGCCCTACTCCAGCTCCTAAAACAATAGTGCCTTGCACACAGCTAGTGCTCTGTCGCCATGTGTTGATAAATGAATGAAGAATATGCATAATAAACAGATCCCAGGGTGGGGGGCGCTTAAGGTGTTTGCAGACGATCCCATGTCTTTCTCTCAGGCATAGAAGTCTAAGTGCTGTGCTCTACACAGAGAGTCCTGGAAAGCCCAGGCGAGGTTCTTAAAATCTGTTAGTTATCGATTGCGGCATAACCATTTAGCAACTGAAAACACCACGTGTTTATCATCTTGCAGTGTTGTGGGTGAGGTGTCCGGGCACGGCTTAGCTGGATCTACTGCTCAGGGTGTTTCACTAGTCTGCAGCTGAGCTGCAGTCCAGAACTCTGATCTGATCTAAGGACTGCCTGGGGAAGCACCAGCATCCCAGCTCGTATGACTGTTGGAAGAATTCCGTTCCTTGTGATCAAAGGCTGGGAACCTGGGCTTCTGGCTGGCCTTTCCACGCTCGAGTCCCAGCCACGCTCGAGAGGAAGAGATTACACAAGAGCCAGCAAGTGGGGGTGTGTGGGGGCCATCTCCATCTGTCCAGCACCGTCCAAGATCCCCTGTTCACCACCTCCCTCAGGTCCCAAAGGTGCCAAGGTCTCATCCCATCACAGTCTCTTTTAAAAGTCTAGAATCTCATCATCTACATCAGGAAACTCCCTCTGGGAGCATTTCCCCCTAGATCAGTGGTTCTCAACCTTCCTAATGCCGCAGCCCTTTAATACAGTTCCTGTGGGTCGCCACCTACAAGTTGAGAATGGCTGCCCTAGATCTATCAGTTTTTAAAACTAGAGGAACAAGTCATCTCCCTCCCCCAACATACAACTGTGGAATAGGCACAGGATAACAGTTACAGGTATTTCTATTTAAAAGGGGGAAATGGGGGCGGCGCCAGTGGCTCAGTGAGTAGGGCGCCGGTCCCATATGCCGGAGGTGGCGGGTTCAAACCCAGCCCCGGCCAAAAACCACAAAAAAAAAGGGGGGGGGAAATGGGACGTACAAAGGAGTCCTGGTACTCACTCCTTTTGGCTCTTGGCTTTGACCTCTAAGTTCTTGGTTCTATCCTCTAAATTCAGGCATCCTTTTTCTTTCATTTTTTTTTTAAATAAAAGATAGCATACATTTATTTGCATCTTAGTCGTTTTATCAGCTTGCTTTCTAATCCCAAGTTGGATTTTAGGAGTCCTGACGGTTCTTTTTATTCTTTACCATCTCTTTCCTTTCAGCCCAATTTGACATAACTGAATAACTTCTTAAAAACTTTGTAGGTCGTCCATGGATTTCATCACATCATTCAACAAAAGCTACACCTACAGATCTTTTTGAGAGAAACCTTTTTTCCGTCTCTACCTTAGGCTATTGCCGAGAAGGCTGAAGGACAAGTGGGTCCTACGTGTCCCACTGTCCCTCTGATTTGATTAAGGGGATCTGGGAGGCACACCTTTATTATCTTGAAAGGGACTTTGGGTAATTGACAACTACTCTGAGCCTCTGATCTGTCTTAGATTTTAATAAAAGGTTAGTCATACAGTCACACTCTTGGCTATGTCTCCAAACCACATTTTCCTGGGAGTGCTAAGAAGGCATATCTTAATTTTAACATTGTTTGCTATCTGAAAAGTCTAATAATTTTCAAAACTAATTAAGTTCTAGTTCTTAGTTGTTTAATAGCTTTCTCTCAAATTATCTGTCTCCCCATGCATTTTACTATAAGCAGGAAGAAAAAACCAAGCAGTGCCTTCTTCGCTTGGCTTGGAAGTCCCTTGAGCTAAATAACAAGTGTCACTCCTCAATGTTCTGCTCTCCCTATAACTACAGGAGATGATCTAACCAGACTGTCGGCCACAGCTCTGCAAGCATCTTCCTTCCTCTGGTTACTAATGCCGCTTCCTCTTGAGGCTTCACCGGCAGCACCACCAAAATCCCTTCCAATAACAAACCATTTGAGCCTATTTAGTTTTATCCCTACTTCCCTCTTCAAAGTTCTGGCCTCCACCCATTTCCAAAGCCACTCTCACATTTTTAAGTATTTGTTAGAGCAGCACCTCACTTCCTGGTGCCACAATTTCTGCTGACGAGCCTTGTGTCATCCTCTCTCCAGGCAGAGCGAGAGGAAGTTGGCTCTCTTTGACTCCAGAAGCACTGTGGGAAGGTTTGCCATTCTCCCAGAAGGGTGCTGGGTGTGAGAAGCTGTTTGGTGATTCATCTTTTTGAGCAGAGATGTTGTTCCGACCCTGTTATTTTATCATAGACAGGTGGATTTTCTCTGCACCTTTATGTTCTTTTAGGGGTTCTCTGCTGAATGAATAGGACAAGTTCTCTCGAAGCTATGATTCTAGGGTTCCTGGGAAATATTTGCATTGAGGAGGATAGAATTGGGTGAAAGTGGCTTGAGGGCATTAGGGATGGACACAGGATTTGTGCTTTCTGGCTCCTACCCACCTGGAATCACATGGACTGCCCAGCGGGCCCTGGGTCCCTGCCCGCAGGTTTCCTCCCAAAGTCTGACCTTCAAGCAGAATGAACAGCTCCTGTGATGACTGTCCCCTGCAGGGGCAGCCAGGGCACTCAAGCACCCTGGCCTTATGGTAAAAAGCTTTCAGTCTGGAAAGCCCTCCTGGCAACACTATTCTAACAAGCCAAGTTGTCAGAGGCAGGCCATGGCCTGTACTCACACCTGGGGGTTGACCCGGGAGGGGAGCCTTGGGACCCAGCTCCTGCCTGGCATTCATGCTTGGTCCCTACTAATCTGGAATGTTTCTCTGCAGCAGATACCAAGATGATAATGATAAAGCTTTAGTCATGGGGGGCTCCAAGGAGACATGCCTGTCTACCCTGGTTTGTATCTCATGAGCTTAATTCAGCACGATGTCATTAATGCCACTGGCATGCTCTTACGTCTGGGTGCCCTTACATCTCTGTTGACTGAGTAAATCATTCTTCTGCATGGGGAATTCTACTGTATGACCATCATCATCCTTATAAAAGGTTTCTGTTCATCCAGGTCAATACAGCCTCAGTTCTAGCAAGGATCTTCTCCACTGCTTTGTAAATACTTGTTTGTCCCCTATCTCTTTTGAAAGATTCATTTTTTTTTTTTTGTAGAGACAGAGTCTCACTGTACCGCCCTTGGGTAGCGTGCCATGATGTCAACGGCTCACAGCAACCTCTAACTCTTAACTCTTGGGCTTAAGCAATTCTCTTGCCTCAGCCTCCCAAGCAGCTGGGACTACAGGCGCCCACCACAATGCCCGGCTATTTTTTTGTTGCAGTTTGGCGGGGGCTGGATTTGAACCCCCCACCCTCGGCATTTGGGGCCAGCTCCTGTGGTTCAGTGAATATTTCATTTTTACTCCTCATCAACTAGAAAGGCTCCTCCAATCCTGGCTGGCCTTGCCTTGTAATTCCTCCTGAGAGTCTTTCTCCAACTTTAATTAAAACTCATTATATGCTTTTCTTTTGGGGGTGGATAGGAGACAGGCCTCCCAGGGTCACATGGGTAACAGTAATTCCAGTTGATGTGAGAAACAGGCAGCATAAGAGTCTCTGTCTAAGTAGAAAATGCCAGTTCTTTAAAGCAAAATAATTCTTATTTTATTAGCTCCTTAAGAGTGGGTTCCGATCCCAGATTATGTCACATTATGTCTAATCATCATCTCCAGAGTATAACTGTGCAAAGACAGAGAAAAGTTTGGGCAAGCAGAAAGCTACTTACCACTTGTTCACCCCTGCCTATCTCCTGCAAAGGGCCACTGGGCTATCCTCTTATCTCCTTAGAGTACAGTAGGTTGGATGGTGCCCTCCCAAGGATATATCCACCCAGAACCTTGTTTGGGATGGGTCTTTGCAGATGTAGTTAAGTTAATGATCTCGAGACGTGATCGTCCTGGGTTGAGGGTGGCCCCTACATCCAATGACAGGTGCTCTTATAAGAGACAGAGGGAGAAGAATGGGAGGTGAGGAAAAGGCTGGAGTTAAGCAGCCCCATGTCCAGGATTCCAGCAGCTGTCACAAGCTCGGAGGCAGGAATGAAAAGGACTCTCAGCTTCCAGAAGGAACCTGACACCTTGACTTGGGCTTCTGTCCATAAGAATGGTGAAAGAAGTTCCCTTTTCTGGCAATGTGTTATGGCAGCCCTAGGAAGCCAATGAATAGGGTACGTGGTACAGATATGAGACGTTCCTGATGGCAGTGTCATCTGGTACAATGGGATAATCTCTGTTCTCGCCAACAGAAGATTTAGGGGCCACAGAACGTTATTTGGAGCTGGTGTCATGGGTCCAGAATGGCTATTTCAAGTTCACTTTGATTCATTGACATTCCTCATTTGGCTAGAGGAAGATCAGAAAAGTGTATTCATCTCATGTAAGACTAGTCTGTGTTACACCTTCTGGGATTAACACCTTCTGGGATAAGACCCATCTGTATATAGGTAATTATTGAGAAAAATTATTGCTTGCCGAAAATTCCAGACCAGGCATCATCTTTGCCCTTCACTCTTCTGATCCATGGGTCACCAAACCCCACCCTCTGCCTCACTTGCCACTAGAACAGGGTAGCGGGCTCCTCCCCAGCTGCTCTCTTGCCCCAGGCTTGCTCCTATTGCTAGTGGTGAGCCTGAATTGGAATAGGAAACTGTTGTTTTCCTCTCACTCAGAGGATTGGAACACAGGTTGGAGCCATCAACAACCCATGCACAGGAAAACCTCCATTCACATCTGGTTTATGCAGGTGCTAGATTTTGCCAGATATGAATAAGAACAGAGGCTTGAGCCTCATTTTTCATGGGGCAAGGGGTTGGGTTTCCGGGAGGGTGAGGGGACACCAGTGGGAGTGAGAGGGGCATGTGTATATACATTGAAGAGGGAGTGTCACCACTTCCTGAGTGGGAACCTGCCTTTGTGGAATGAGAGGGCTGCAGATCAGCCTGGGACTCCCCAAGCCTTTATTTCCATAGACTCCTCTCCTAGGTCAGAACTGTGGCTGGTGCAAAAAGAGGTGCACAGGCCATTCTGAGTAATTTGGGTTGAGAAATATTGGCTTAATGCCTTGGCAAAATCCCTTCTAAGTGGGAAACTGTTTAATTTAACATTTTATCAACCAAGAATTTCTACAAATAAGGTCTGGGCGTCGTGGCTCACACCTGTAATCCTAGCACTCTGGGAGACCAAGGCAGGTGGATTGCCTGAGCTCATGAGTTTGAGACCAGCCTGAACTAGAGTGAGACTCCCATCTCTAAAAATAGCCGGCACTGTGGCCTGTAGTCCCAGCTACTCGGGAGGCTGAGGCAAGAGAATCGCTTAAGCCCAAGAGTTTGAGGTTGCTGCGAGCTGTGACTGCACTCTACCGAGGGCGACAAAATAAGACTCTGTCTCAAAAAAAAAAAAAAAAAAAAAAAAAAAAAGAATTTCTACAAATAATGGCACATCTAGACTCCTGTAGGGAAATAACTAATGTAAATAGAGAAGAGAGGGAAAATAACTGCTGTCCGTTCCTTGTCAGCCATAAAAGAAAACCCATGGGTTATCGCAGCTGCTGCAGAGTAAGATTCAGCCAGAAACGAGTGTCTGGATATGTTGTCTTCACTGAGACAGAACACCTTGTCATAGCGGAGGGGAGAGACCTGGGACTCGGGGCCATGAGACCTCGCTTCCTGTTTCAGCTGTGCTAGTTAATTTAGTCACATGTATTTAGTTTTCGACTGCCAAACACCTGACCCTCTGCCTCCTACCTATGTCTTAGGAAAGTACCCAAAGCTCATCTCCCTCCTGTTTTCTGAACCGTAGAATCTGGAGCAATCCTTCTAGATGAGGCATGACTTCATGGAGCTGTGATAGAGGGATTCCACTGGGAGTATTTGATGTCTCAGACAGGCACAACCAGTCAGGTGGACTGGGCCGTCCAGGGCCAGCGAGCATCAGCCCGGCCAGGTCTGTCCTGCCCCGCTGCCTGTGCTTGCCCTCCAGTCGTCTTCTCCTTTTTCTCTTAAGGCCATCAGAGTTGATTTCTCTTGTTTGCATGGTTGTGTAATTTTGCATGAATCAAACTCTGTGGAATCCAGTTTAAAATTCAGCTTCTTAGAGTTCTAGGATGAAATATTGGAAGCTAAAGGGATGAAGGGGCTGGCGATGGCTACAGTACAAGTGTGCTTGCACTTTCCTCCCAATTGGGAAAGTAAAAGACTAGGTTTAAAAATCAAGTTTTCAGGGCCAGGGATAGTGATTCACGCCTGTAATCCCAGCACTCTGGAAGGCTGAGACAAGTGGATTGCATAAGGTCAGGTGTTGAAGACCAGTCTGAGCAACATAGCAAGACTCCATCCCTACAAAAAAAAAAAAAAAAGAAGAGGAAGAAGAGGAGGAAGAACTAGCTGGTGTTATGTGGGCGCCTTTGGAAGACTGAAGCAGGATGATCACTTGAGCCGGAGAGTTCGAGGTTGCTTTGAGCTGTGATCATGCCCCTGCCCTCATGCCTGTACAACAAAACAAGATCCTGCCTCAAAAAACAAATTATCCATCATTGAAGGCCACCCTGGTCATAACTTGTTCAGTTATCCATTGCAGCTGATGATTCTTGGTAAAAGAAGATGGGAAACGGCAAAGCAATCGGGGATGGACTATATTTAGCAAACCATGCAGTGAACGGGGAAGGGTGAGGGAGCTCTGTGAACTGATCAGGGGAGGGCTCGAGGGTATGTTATTAGGTTCAGGAGAGTGTATAGTCTGATTACAGCTTTTTGCAACAAAAAATGGGGGAGGAATAAGATTTTTTTGGTTATTTTCTTTTATTTGCTTTATGAAATACTGGAAGCATTAAGTAAGAAATAATATAAAAGGTTACCTGATGGCAGAATAGGGTGAATAGAGGACAAAGTGGGAGCAAGACTTTTAATACTGGTCTACTTTGAAAATTATGTAAATATATATTTTTTTAAGAAAAGGAAAGATTCATAAGATTTAGGTGCTCTGTATCTAAATATAGTATGTGATATATAATATATGCAAAATCTTTCCATCATATATTAGTATGTAAATAAGATTCATTTTTATTTATATTTATTTTTATTTTTTGAGACAGAGTCTCACTCTGTTGACCAGGCTAGAGAGCTGTGGAGTCATAGCTCACAGCGACCTCAAACTCTTGGGCTCAAGCAATCCAGCCTCCGCAGCCTCCCAGAAGGCTAGGATTGCAGGCATGAGCCACCATGCCCAGACTGTAACTAGGATTTTGAAAATTCAGTCTGACTTCAAGTGAAGGCTTTGAGAAGATCTGTGTGC